>NW_027256884.1:130360224-130482724 GCF_029215685.1 Pituophis catenifer annectens
GACGGTTGCAGTGTCCCCGGGGGGGGCGCAGGGGGGTGTCACGTGATCCCATTTTGGGACCGTCAGACAAGCGAAGTCGTTGAGGAAGCCAGATTCGCTTAACGACGGTGTTATTAAGAATTGCAGTTAGTGAATCCCTTGTGACGAGAAAGGTGGTAAAATGGGGAAAAAACTCAGTTAACAGCTGTCTCGCTCAGCAACAGAAATATTGGGCTCCATGGCAGTTGTAATTCGAGGACTACCACTAAATAAACCCTTCTGTGTTTTGAACTTGGCGAATGCGCCTGGCTATTTGCACCTGACAGAACCCCGGTCGTAATGTTGTGGCTGCCCATCTTGTAAAATGAGGCAAAACTCACTTAACAACTGTCTGGCTCAGCAACAAAGTTTGGGCTCCATTGTGGTCATACGTCGAGGACTGCCTCTATACGTTGGTGTGCATAAGTGCACGCAAGAGAGAGAGAGAGAGAGAGAGAGAGAAACATCTCTCTCCAATTTCATTGTAGAAAAACAGCATCTACCCAAATTTTTAAAGGTTGACTTTTCCATAAACATGTATACACCCGAACTAAACTGTGTTGTTTCTCTATGTCGTGTATGTATGCAACTATATACATAATTTTGTACTAACTTACTTACTTATCTTGTCATGTTTACGCAGGGTTATATTGGAGGTGGTGACCCTTAGAGATGTATGCAATGAAATTTCATTTTTAATGTATGCCGATTAGTGTACATTCCAAGTGACAATAAAGATTCTATTCTATTCTATTCTATTCTATTCTATTCTATTCTATTCTATTCTATTCTATTCTATTCTATTCTATTCTATTCCATTCCATTCCATCCTATTCTTATTCTATTCTTATTCTATTCTTATTCCATATTCTATTTCTATTTCTATTTCTATTCTATTCTATTCTATTCTATTCTATTCTATTCTATTCTATTCTATTCTATTCTATTCTATTCTATTCTATTCTATTCTATTCCATTCCATTCCATTCCATTCCATTCCATTCCCTTTCTATTCTTATTCTATTCCATATTCTATTTCTATTTCTATTTCTATTTCTATTTCTATTCTATTCTATTCTATTCTATTCTATTCTATTCTATTCTATTCCGATCAATAAATATCGCGAACCCTCCTGCCTTCCAACTGGTTTATTGATAGGAAGAGGCAGATTGATCAAGTTTACCATTAGGAAAGTTTTTAAAAAATTACTTTACAAAACTTTATAAATGGGTAATTTGAGGCAGGCAAAGTCATCCCCTGTGGCTTCTTCGCAGACCCTCCTCGGAACATAGACCTTCCCCAAGTCCTGAGTTCGAGACTCGACACAGTTTCCCTTGCCGACCGAAAGGCCAGTGAGGAGTACCGTGGCTCCTTCTCCTTCAAATCATGGACACTCGGTTCTTGATGTACATGTGGTAAGGATCGCTGGGTTTATCCACCTCTCGGGATCGGGTGTAGCTCAGGATCAGGCTGCCCACCGTCAGGGCGAACAGGAGCATAATGAAAACGATGTACATGTAAGCGTAGGTGTCTTTTCCCTCCCGGTCGGCCTTGCCCAGCTGGGGACACGGCTCCACGCGTGAGAGGGTACCGTTGAAGAGCCTCAACATCAAGTCCAGCTTCTGGAACCAGCCCTCGGTGTGGTTAGAGGCCATCCTGGTCTTGGGCCAATGCTGGTGGAACAAAAGAGAAAGAAATTCAGAATATCAACCATCCTCTCCAGAGAACAGAACTGACTTCCCTGATGAGAATTTGGGGAGGAAGGATACATCTCTCCCTCTACAGTGACCTGCATATGGATGAGACCAGAGGTCTCCTCTAGGGCAGAGGTCTCCAACCTTGACAAGTTTAAGCCTAATGGACTTCAACTCCCAGAATTCCCCAGCCTTCTGGAAGCTGAAGTCTGCCAGGCTTAAAGTTGCCAAGATTGGAGACCCATCCTCTAGGGTGCCCCACCCCACAAAAGTCTGACCAACTTCCTCCTTTGTGATTCTCAGAGGATTTGTTTGTTTGTTTTTGCAAACATTTTTATGGTATTAAACTATTAAGTCTTATAAAATACAAAAGTAAATGAACGGAGCAATGAGGAGGGAAGGGAAAAGGGAAAGAGAAGTGAAGAAAAGAAAAAAGAAGCATTGACTTCCGACTCTCTCTCTTACCCATAAAATAAGACATGAACATCAAATCACAGCTTTTTGTTTTTCCATAATAATATTTGCCAGAGAGATATCTTTGTGCAGCCATGCTTGGTTTCTTCTTGGATTTCTTGTTTTTCTTTCTCAGTGGTATTGCGCTAGACTGGGCTTTTATGATCATATTTTTTCAGAGTTTCCCAAGATTCTTGAGTTGTGCTCCCCTTTAGGATTTTTATCCAAGGAATCTTTCTCTCTGAGTTTATTAAAATAAGCTCTTTTACAATCTAAGACTGGTATCATTATGTTCTATTCAGTCTTGGGATTCAAGATTTTTTACTACCGGTTCTGTGGGTGTGGCTTGGTGGGCGTGGCATGGCTTGGTGGGCGTGGCTTGGTGGCAGGGGTGAAATCTACTTACCTTCCTTACCGGTTCGGAAGTGCACACGCCATGTCACGTCACAATCATGTGTGTGCGCACACCTTCTGCGCATGTGCAAAACCTTCTGTGCATGCACAGAAAGTAAAAAAACATTACTTCCTGGTTAATCTCTACTGGCGATCTCTACTGGATCAGGCAATCCAGTCCAATCCGGAGCATTTCACCCCTGCTTGGTGGGTGTGGCAGGGGAAGGATACTGCAGAATCTCCATTCCCACCCCACTCCAGGGGAAGGTTACTGCAAAATCCCCATTTCCTCCCGCTCAGTTGGGACTCGGGAGGCAGATGGAGGCGGGGCCAGTCAGAATTTTTACTACCTTTTTTTTTTTAATTTGATTTATAGGCCGCCCTTCTCCGGAGACTCAGGGCGGCTTACAATGCGTTAAGCAATAGCCTTCATACTTTTGTATATTTATACAAAGTCAGCTTATTGCCCCCACAAACCGGGTCCTCATTTCACCTACCTTAGAAAGGATGGAAGGCTGAGTCAACCTTGAGCCTTGGCAAGATTCGAACTTACTAATTGCAGATAGCTGGAGTTAAATTACAATGCATTAGTCTGCTGAGCTATCCAGGTTCTCTGAACTGCTCAAAAATTGTTGAATTCTAGTATGACTTGGTCACTCTCACCCAAGGTTCCTGCAGTTTCAACTCCCTCTATCACTTCTTCTCTGTAAGAATTAAGCCCAGTATGGCTGCCCCTCTAGTTCCTTCCTCTACCTTTGGGACAACAAAGTTGTCAGCTAACTTGGTCAGGAACCTATTTGATTTCTCACTTCGTGCAGAATTAGTCTTCCAATTGATGTCGGGGCAATTGAAGAACCCTCATTAGTATTGTGGTGTGTTTCCTACATATATCTCTGTTCGCTGGTTAGCAAAAAGCTAACTGCTTGATTGGGTGGCCTATCTTATACCCCCTATGGCCACGTCGTTCTTTTTTTCTTTTATGTTTTATACGAACCAGTCATTTCTGTAAAGACCTATCAATCTAATAATCTATAAAACCCAAAGTTACATTCTTTTCCACCTCGAGCATGAAATTCAAAAACGGTTTCCATGTCGACGTGATTCTCTGAGGATTTTTAAATGCAGGGAGTCCTCGACTTACGACGACAATGGAACCCACAATTTGTTGAGCCCACAAGATGTGGAGACTCTAGAAAGGGTGCAGAGAAGAGCAACAAAGAGGATGAGGGGACTGGAGGCTAAAACATACGAAGAACGGTTGCAGGAACTGGGTTTGTCTAGTTTAATGAAAAGAAGGATTAGGGATGACGTGATAGCAATATTTCAATATTTGGGGGGCTGCCCCAAAGAAGAGGGAGTCAAGCTATTCTCCAAAGCACCTGAGGGTAGGAGAAGAAGTAATGGGTGGAAACTAATCAAGGAGAGAAGCAACTTAGAACTAAGGAGAAATTTTAATCAGTGGAACAACTTTGCCTCCAGAAGTTGTGAATGCTCCAACATTGGAAGTTCTTAAGAAGATGTTGGATAACCATTTGTCCGAAGTGGTGTAGGGTTTCCTGCCTGGGCAGGGGGTTGGACTAGAAGACCTCCAAGGTCCCTTCCAACTCTGTTATTCTATTCTATTCTATTCTATTCTATTCTATTCTATTCTATTCTATTCTATTCTATTCTATTCTATTCTATTCTATTCTAATTTCCATCGCTAAGCAGGACAACTATTAAGTGAGTTTGGCCCCATTTTACGACCTTTCTTGCCACAGCGGCTAAGTGAATCACTGCCGTTGTTAAGTGAGTCACACGGTTGTTAAGTGAATCCGGCTTCCCCCATTGACTCGACTTGTCGGAATATCGCAAAAGGGGATCACATGACCCCGGGACAATGCAACCTTCACAAGTACATGCCAGTTTCCAAGCGTCTAGATTTTGATCACGTGATCGTGGGGATGCGGCAGCGGTCGTAAGTGTGAAAAACAATCCCAAGTCACTTTTTTCAGTGCCGTTTAGTGACTTTGAACAGTCACTAAAAGAATGGTTGTAAGTTGAGGATTACCCGTACTATTTTATTGCACTGGATTTTCAAATTTAGCAAAGTTTTATTAGTGTACTCATTGATGGAGAAGGCTTGATTATTGCTGATTTATTGTTATTATTGTTTTTATGCCTTTGATTTTTTTGTGCATGGGAGCGATAAGGATTTTGTTGTGAGTTTTTAGAGTAAAACTAGCTATATAAATACCCAATTAATCAAATTTTAAAGAAAACTTCCAGGTCATTTGTGATCCTCTTTTTAACTGAATTCGTTTATTTATTTTCCAATATTGTTATCCGACTGGGGAGACTGCTAGCAGTGTACAATAGAGGCAAGCAATAAAACGAAAACATGAATTGCGATAAAACAGAAGAACAGAACAGAAAAACAGTGTTGGAAGGGACCTTGGAGGTCTTCTAGTCTAACCCCCTGCTCTGGCAGGAATCCCTATACCTTTTCAGACAAATGGCTCTCCAATCTCTTCTTAAAAACCTCCAGGGATGGAGCGCCCACAACTTCTGGTGGCCAGCTGTTCCACAGGTTAATTGTTCTCACTGTTAGGAAATTTCTCCTTAGTTCTAAGTTGCTTCTCTCCTTGATTAGTTTCCACCCATTGCTTCTTGTCCTGCCCTCAGGTGCTTTGGAGAATAGCTTGACTCCCTCTTGTTTGGGGCAACCCCTGAGATATTGGAAGGCTGCTATCATGTCTCCCCTAGTCCTTCTTTTCATCAGACTAGACATATTTATTTATTTATTTTTATTAGTCATATTTCTGTGCCGCCCACTCTCCGAGGACTCTGGGCGGCTTACACCAAAGACAGTATACTAAATAGCATATTGCCCCCCAATAATCTGGGTCCTCATTTTACTCACCTCGGAAGGATAAAAGGCTGAGTCAGCCTTGAGCCTGGTGAGATTTGATCCGCTGATCTGCTGAACTAGCAGTCAGCTGAAGTAGCTGCAGTACTGCACCCTAACCACTGCGCCACCTCGGCTCCCTAATATATACATACCCAGTTCCTCATATGTTCTTCATATGTTTTAGCCTCCAGTCCCTTAATCATCTTTGCTGCTTTTCTCTGCACTCTTTTCAGAGTCTCAACATCGCCACAGTGGCGCGGTGGTGAGAGTGCAGTACTGCAAGGCTAATTCTGCTGCCTGCCGGCTGCCTGCAATTTGGCAGTTCGAATCTCACCAGGCTCAAGGTTAACTCAGCCTTCCTTCCTTCCCAGGTGGGTAAAATAAGGACCCAGATCGTTGGAAGGCAAGAGGCTGACTCTGTAGACCGCTTAGAGAGGGCTGGGAAGCACTATAAAGCGCCATATAAGTCTAAGTGCTTTTGCTATCTTTTTTTACATCGTGGGGACCAAAACTGGACGCAGTATTCCAGGTGTGGTCTTCGTGTGGCACGGTGACCCACTCCACCCCTGTTACAGGTAATTCTCGAAATATTCAAAATATCTTATATTCGATCCTATCTTGTTCCTGCCTTCTGCAATGGCCGATCCTTTTTCTTTTTTTCCTAACCTCAAGATTGTCCATCTTTCTTCTTTAAAAAAAAAAAAAAAACTCCAGTGATGGAGGACCCACAACTTCTGGTGGCAAGCTGTTCCATTGATTAATTGTTCTCCCTGTCAGGGAATTTCTCCTTAGTCCCAGGTTTTGTTTCGCTACAGATCCGGTTCCTGTTGACCTTTTTGCCCTCTTTTCCAATAATCTTAGTAACCTGAGAGGTGATAACAGCCATACCTGGCCTCCAGGTGTGTGTTTGGAGAACCTGCCCCATCCTGCTGGGCATTACAGGTTTTAAGGGTGCCGTTTTTTTCCCCTCTTAGGATCTGTTTCTCAAAGTTGGGTTTGTTTTAAATCGCGACCAAAAATATTTAATCATTTTAAACTGTTTTTAAATTTTGTAAGTTCTGTTTTTTATTTCGGCTGTTCACCGCCCTGAGTCCTATTGGAGAAGGGCGGTATATAAATTGAAACAAACAAATAAACAAACAAATAAATAAATAAATAAATAAATAAATAAATAAATAAAGTTGGCCTCTTTTTGGTTAAACTGCACCTCTAGCGAACCATTTATTTGCTTAACAACTGCCACATTCACTTAATGACTGTTGTTTAAAAAAATTGTTGTAAAATCAGGTAGATCATGTGACTTGAGAAGCCCTGGTTAACTTGAAGAGCCCTGGTAGCACAGCAGACTAAAGCACTGTTATTAACATCAGCTGCCTGCAATTACTGTAAATTTGAATCTCCCCAGGCTCAAGGTTGACTCAGCCTTCCATCCTTTCTAAGGTAGGTGAAATGAGGACCCGGATTGTGGGGGCAATAAGCTGACTTTGTAAAAATATACAAAAGGATGAAGGCTATTGCTTAACACATTGTAAGCCGCCCTGAGTCTCCGGAGAAGGGTGGCATATAAATCAAAATTTAAAAAAAAAACAAAACTTACCCATTTTATGACTATAACGGGCAGGCCCCATGACCGTCGTATGTCAAGGACTACCTGTCTCTCTCTGCTACTCTTGAGATCCAGAGAAATTTTCCTGACTTAGGTCGATGTGAGAAGGAGGCATAAGGTGTGAGAAGGAGAGACGATCGTTTGAATGGGAGCCAGCCGTGTGCGGCAGCCGCCCAAAAAAGCTAATTTAATCCTAGGCTGCATTACTAGAGGGACAGAATCGAGATCATGCGAAGTTCTAGTACTGGTTTACAAAGCCTTAGTAAAGCCACACTTGGAATATTGCATCCAGTTTTGGTGGCCACGATGTAAAAAAGATGTTGAGACTCTAGAAAGAGTGCAGAGAAGAGCAACAAAGAGGATTAGAGGATTAGAGGCTAAAACATATGAAGAACGGTTGCAGGAACTGGGCATGGCTAGTTTAATGAAAAGAAGAATTAGGGGAGACATGATAGCAGTCTTCCGGTATTTGAGAGGCTGCCACAAAGAAGAGGGGGTCAAATTATTCTCCAAAGCACCTGAAGGCAGGAGAAGAAGCAACGGATGGAAACTCATCAAGGAGAGAAGCAACTTAGAACTAAGGAGAAATTTCCTGACAGTGAGAACAATTAATCAGTGGAACAAGTTGCCACCAGAAGTTGTGAATGCTCCAGCACTGGAAGTTTTTAAGAACAGATTGGACAACCATTTGTCTGGAATAGGATACGGTCTCCTGCTTAAGTAGAGGGTTGGACTAGAAGACCTCCAAGTTCCCTTCCGACTCTGTCATTCGGTTATTCTGTTAAGAAAGACGAACACTCTTAGATTTCCTCTAAGAGAAAATCAGCCTTAAAATATTATAATCCATGCCGTTCTGGGATCAGGCAGGTTGCTATGAACCTGTTTGGTGGGAACACTTAAGGTCCCTGCCAGCAACAGAACAAAAGCTGATTGATCGCCTGGCACAAATTTGCACACCTGGGCGGGATCGGTCACACCGACACAACAGGGTAACCATTCTGTCAAACCGAAGTCCCGTTGCATTCAAAGGGACTTACTCTTTGTAGGCTAAAATTAGAAGGAGCCTTGGTGGAGCAGCAGACTAAAGTGTTGTTAAGTAGCACCAGCTGCCTGCAATTACTGCAAGTTCAAATCTCACCAGGCTCAAGGTTGACTCAGCCTTCCATCCTTCCGAGGTAGGTAAAATGAGGACCCAGATTGTGGGGGCAATAAGCTGACTTTTGGGGGGGCCAAAAGCCCTACTAAGCAGGTATATACAAAAGTATGAAGGCTATTGCTTAATGCGTTGTAAGCCGCCCTGAGTCTCCGGAGAAGGGCGGCATATAAATTGAACCAATAATAAATAAATAAATAAAATAAAATGCCCAAGACGAGCGTCTCTTGAATCGCAAGATGCAATTAACCTCACCATTTTTTAAAATTTCCCGAATAGCAAAGTCTCGATTAAGCTCTTATTACAAAAATGAGAAACTAGTCCGACCAGTTTCAGAACTCAAGTTTCACTTCTTCTGACCACTTCCTGATAGTTGCAAGAATCAAGGGCTCTTTTATGCAATTCAACACAAAAACACACACAGACACACCAGCTAATTTTCTGTCTTCCCTCAACAACGGCAGTGATTTGCTTAACAATAACAACAACAAAAATAAGACCACGGAATCAGCACGACTCACTCAGCAACCGCCTCGCTTAGCAACGGAAACGCCGGTCCCAACTGGGGTCGTATGTCGAGGACTGTCTGTACTGCTCCTCACCGAAAGGACGGGTGCGAAGATTGTCTCTACGGTACGCGAAGCCCAAAGCAGAACCTGCTTGGCAGCCCTGCACAAAATGAAAAGCAGAAACGGTGGAGGGAGCCTTTTTATCTTCCAGACAAACCGAGATCCGCCCTCCTAGCAATCTTCTATTTTGGTTGAATGCCCTGGAAGACGGGATCATGGGATCACCCGATGCCTTCTCCTGGCACGCTTCTGACTCTTCATAAAAGGGTTCGTCGGTTCTGCCAGACTCCGCCTGATTTCTGGCTAGTCTCGGCGAACACACAACTCTCCAACTACAAATAGTTGCAATTCTTGAGTATCTCAGAACAACAGAGAGGTGGAAGCGACCTTGGAGGACTTCTAATCCAACCTATCTTTGCCCAAGCAGACAAGTGGCTGTCCGATCTCTTCTTAAAAGTCTCCAGTGATGGAGCACCCACAATGTCTGGAGTTAAGTCATTCCACTTATTTAACAAATTAACAGAATGGAAAGGGACCTTGTAGGTCATCTAGTCCAACCCCCCGCCCAGCAGGAGACCCTACACCATTTCTGACAGAAAAGGGGCGTGCATAAGCGCACCAACGTGCCTACCGTCCCTATCCTAATGTCCTCTTTTATTCCTATCCATTTCATGTATTCATAATCATGTTTATACTTATACTGCCCAAGGAGCTGCTGATCCAGTTCTGCAGAGGAATGATGGAGTCTGTCATTTGCACCTCCATAACTGTCTGGTTTGGCTCTGCAACCCAACAAGACAGACACAGACTTCAGAGGATAATGGGCTGCTGCCTTGGTGGCGCAGCGGACTAAAGTGCTGTTAAGTAGCACTTAGCTGCCAGCTGCCTACAATTACTGCTAGTTCAAATCTCACCAGGCTCAAGGTTGACTCAGCCTTCCATCCTTTCGAGGTAGGTAAAATGAGGACCCGGATTGTGGGGGCAATAAGCTGACTTTGTATAAAATAGAACACCGCTTGGGGGGGGGCGAAAACCCTACTAAGCAGGTATATACAAAAGTAGTAAGGCTATTGCTTAACGCACTGTAAGCCACCCTGAGTCTCTGGAGAAGGGCGGCATATAAATCGAACCAATAAATCAGTAAATAAATAATTAGAACTGCAGAAAGAACAGCGGCTACCAACCTGCCTTCCATGGAGGACCTGTCTACTGCACGAGTCAAAAAGAGGACTGTGAAAATATCTACAGACCCCTCGCATCCTGGACACAAACTGTTTCAACTCCTACCCTCAAAACGACGCTATAGAGCACTGCACACCAGAACAACTAGACACAAGGACAGTTTTTTCCCCAACGCCATCCCTCTGCTAAACAAATAATTCCCTCAACACTGTCAAACTATTCACTAAGTCTGCACTACTCTTAATCTTCTCATCCTTCCTATCACCCATCTCCTCCCACTTATGACTGTATGACTGTAACTTTGTTCCTTGCATCCTTACAATTTATATTGATATTGTTTCCTGATTGTTTATTTGTTCCTTATGACTACCATTAAGTATTGTACCTTATGATTCTTGACGGATGTATCTTTTCTTTTATGTACACTGAGAGCTTAAGCACCAGAGACAAATTCCTTGTGTGTCCCAACACACTTGGCCAATAAAGAATTCTATTCTATTCTATCTGTTATCTAATACACGCTTGACAAAAAAAAAGATGGCAGTCAAATCTCTTCTTGAAAGCCTCCAGGGATGAAGTTCCCACAACTTCCGAAGGCAACTTCTCTTCCATAGGTTGATTGCTCTCATTGTCAGAAAATTCCTCCTTATTTCTAGGTTTATTTATTTATTTATTTATTGGTTCGATTTATATGCCGCCCTTCTCCGGAGACTCAGGGCGGCTTACAATGCGTTAAGCAATAGCCTTCATACTTTTGTATATACCTGCTTAGTAGGGCTTTCGCCCCTCTCCTAAGCGGTGTTCTTTTTTATACAAATTCAGCTCATTGCCCCCACAAACTGGGTCCTCATTTTACCTACCTCGGAAGGATGGAAGGCTGAGTCAACCTTGAGCCTGGTGAGATTTGAACTTGCAATAACTGCAGGTAGTTGGCAACTTAAGTGCTACTTTAACAGCACTTAGTCCACTGCACCACCAGGCTCAGGTTGAATCTCTCCTTGATAAATAACAGAATAACAGAGTTGGAAGGGACCTTGGAGGTCTTCTAATCCAACCTCCTGCTCAAGCAGGAAACCCTACACCCATCATGGCAAACCTATGGCACACGTGCCCGAGGTGGCACACAGACCCATCTTTCCAGCCACGCAACCTGTTGCCCAACTCACCTGCAGCTGCACGCTCCCCAACTAATGTTCGGGCCTCTGGTGCACATGCGTGCAATTCAGGGGACCCAGCTGGTCTTCAGAGCTCTCATGTGCATATATGCACGTTTGCACATGCACGCAAGAGTACTTGCTTGCAATGTGCGCAGGCGTAGATAGCGTTTGTGTGCGGGCATTGCGTGCGTGAATACCGTGTGCATGCACAGATGATGCAATTGCACATACAGTGCACAGGGGGAGCTGCACAAAAACCGCATGCACAGATGGTACAGTAGCTTGTGTAGCGCATGGGTAGCATGAGCACACGCGAAGCACGCAAAGCCCGTATCTGTTCGGCACTCAGTGAGTAAATGGTTTGCCACCACTGCTCTATACCATTTCAGACAAATAGTTGTCCAATGTTTTCTTAAAAGCCTCCAGTGATGGAGCAACCACAAGTTAAGCTGTTCCACTAATTAATTGTCCTCACTGTCAGGCAATTTCTCCCTAATTCCAGATTGCTTCTCTCCTTGATTAGCTTCCATCCGTTCCTTCTTGTCTTGCCTTGCCTTCAGGTGCTTTGGAGAATAGGTTGACCCCCTCTTCTTTGGGCAGATTCAATTTCTGATTTTCCATAAATCTTCAGATCGTCCATATAAAGCAAATGGGGAGATTTTATTAACATTTTAAAAAAATCTCTGATACCAAATCCCAAAAGGTGCTTTTTCAGGAGGCAACTGGACTTTCTGGTTTTTTCTTTTGAAGATGTTTCGCTTCTCATCCAAGAAGCTTCTTCAGCTCTGATAAGGATGGTGGGGAAGGGAAGGATTGATGCTCCTTGCAGACAGCTGGTCATCTGCATCCTTTTAGAGGGTCGTTGAGGCCACTTGGAAGTTTACCTGTGTCCTCAGGGTCACCTGAGTGGTGCAAATGGTTCCTGTAGTCTGCAATTTTTTTCTGGAAATCTGTTCCTACTCCCACATCCTTCAACGGGTGTTCCCACTATCCTGTCAGAGCTGAAGAAGCTTCTTGGATGAGAAGTGAAACATCTTCAAAGAAAGAAAAAACAAGTCCAGTTGCCTCTTGAAAAAAAAGCAGTTTTGGGACAACCAGGATCTGGATAATTGAGATTCTCTACAGAATCTGATAACCAAGAGTTGTTTTCTGCAAAATCACTGAAGCAAGGCAATAAAAAACAGTAAGGGTGATTTCTCTCCTAATCTTGACAAGCCCATATTTTTCACTTCCAACCACCCATTCTGATTTCCACCGCTTCGCTATTTTTCCTACAAACATACTCATGTTTTTACTGACACCGGTTTGTTTCCAAACATCGGATGGTCCATCTATGGAGTAATGAATCAAATGTCTTTCTTTTTTTTCTATTGTTTTAGCTCACATGCTGTTCCATTTTGGAAGACTCGAAGCAGATTACCTCGAGACAAAATGTTCTCGATAACATTGAGAATACACAATACACACACACACACATATACACAATGCGCTGTCACTTGGGAGCAACCAAACATCCATGGGTAGGGGGGGGGGGCGTGGGGGCAGAAGGACCAATGAAATCATAAGCATGACACAAGTTGAGATGAAATTCACAGAACATGGAATAACAGAGTCGGAAGGGACCTTAGAGGTCTTCTAGTCCAACCCCCTGCTCAGATAAGCGATCCTATATCATTTCAGACAAGTGGCTGTCCAATCTCTTCTTAAAAACCTCCAGTGATGGAGCAACCACTACTTCTGGTGGCAAGCTGTTCCACTGGTTAATTACCCTTGTTGTTAATTAAACAGTGGAACTATTATAATACCCATAGTTTTGAAAGTTGGACCTTAAAAAAGCAGGACAAGAAGAAAAGTGACCCTTGGCTAGAACAAAATCAGTAAACTACAAATCGATAAGAAACCCGAAACCTTTCTGTTAGGAATCTTTACAAAATCCTATCCCAAAGAAATAAAATACTTGTTAATACATATTTTAACTGCAGCAAGGATAACATATGGCAAAAATTGGAAACTAGAAAAAATCCCAACATAAGAAGATATAATAAACAAAATCTAAACGAGCCTGGATAGCTCTGCAGACAAAAGCACTGTAATTTAACACCAGCAGTCTGCAATTAAAGTAAGTTCGAATCTCGCCAAGACTCAAGGTTGACTCAGCCTTCCATCCTTTCTAAGGTAGGTAAATTGAGGACCCAGTTTGTGGGGGCAATAAGCTGACTTTGTATAAAATATACAAAAGTATGAAAGGCTATTGCTTAACGCACTGGAAGCCGCCCTGAGTCTCTGGAGAACGGCAGCATATAAATCAAATTAAAAAAAAAAAATCACACAATGTGCCGAAATGGATAGGCTGACAAAAGAGCTAAAGGAAAAAGAAGACACTGAATTTTACAAAGTCTGGAATAAATGGTATCAGTGGCATAGGGCTACTATAGAAGAAATATAACTAGAAGTTAGATAGAATAGAAGTCCAAGAGTACACAAATTACTCCCTTATGGGTGAATAAAATTACAGAGAGAAAAATAGAATATACAGATTATTAAAGCAGAAGTCTTTGAAAATAGAAGAGAAAAGAGGGAAAAAAGACACTAAGAAATTATTAAGTTAAGGTTTAAGGGAATAAGTATAACTGTATTACTTTAAAGACCATTACGAAAAAAAAGCTTCAAATGATTGATTATTTATGTTTATTGTACATGTATTTTTATGTCTTTGTCGTATGTGTTTTATGTGTTTTATATCTGTTTTAATAAAGTTTATAAATTTTAAAAAAAAGAAGAAGAAAAGCCTTGGTAGTACAGTGGTACAGTGGTCTAAAGCACCCTGTTATTAAGACCAGCTGCCCGCAATTACTGCAGGTTCGAATCTCACCAGGCTCAAGGTCGACTCAGCCTTCCATCCTTTCTAAGGTAGGTAAATTGAGGACCCGGTTTGTGGGGGCAATAAGCTGACTTTGTATAAATATACAAAAGGATGAAGGCTATTGCTTAACGCCTTGTAAGCCGCCCTGAGTCTCCGGAGAAGGGCGGCATATAAATCAAATTTAAAAAAAAAAAAAGTGATCCATCTGAGCTGTGGTGCTGGAGGAGGCACCTGCGTATCCTTTGGACAGCAAAGGTGTATAACACCAGGTATGTCCCTGGAAGCCAAAATCAGGAAACTGTGTCTCACTTGTTTTGGTAAGGTTATGCAGGGGAATTCCCCGGAGAAAGCAATTATGCTCGGATGAGTTAGCGGTAAAAGGAAACCAGGCTTCCCAAGAACATGGTGGTTGGACTCTAACAAAGATGACACCAGCCAGACCAGAGAAGAACTCAATCAAAATAGAGCCAGAAGGGACCCTGGAGATCTTCTAGTCCAACCCTCTGTTCAACCAGTGACGTGAAAGACCAGGGGAGACGTGATAGCAGTCTTCCAATATTTGAGGGGCTGCCACAGAGAGGAGGAAGGGGGTCAAGCTCAGGGGTGGGTTTCAAATTTTTTTGCGACCGGTTCTGTGGGCATGGCTTGGTGGGCGTGGCAGGGGAAGGATACTGCAAAATCCCCATTTCCTCCCGATCAGCTGGGACTTGGGAGGCAGAGAATAGATGTGGGCGGGGGCCCGTCAGATTTTTACTACTGGTTCTCCGAACTACTCAAAATTTCCGCTATCGGTTCTCCAGAACTGGTCAGAACCTGTTATAGGGATGGATCTGCCCCAATAACTTACAATACAAACATATGTATTTCTTAAATCCTTTTATTACAGGCCTGAATTGATCCTAGGCCTATTCAATTAAATCTAACTAACCTTTGTTCTTTCCCTTGCAGGTATACATCTGGAACTACTGGATGACCTCGTGGTGGAAGGTTTTATACCCAGGGGAAGGAGTCAGGAGGTAAGGTGTGGTTATGGGGATGATGGGATATGTGATTTGTTAACTCTTGCTGGGCTGTGGGGTTGTTGTGTAAGATAGTTAGACATTTAACCTGACAGAACCTGCTGAAACCCATCTCTGGTCAAGCTATTCTCCAAGGCACCTGAAGGCCAGACAAGGAAGAATGGATGGAAACTGATCATGGAGAGATTCAACCTAGAAATGAGGAGGAATTTTCTGACAGTGAGAACCATCAACCGATGGAACAGAAGTTGCCTTCAGAAGTTGTGGGAGCTTCATCCCTGGAAGCTTTCAAGAAGAGACCGGACTGCCATCTGTCAGAAATGGTATAGGGTCTCCTGCTTGGGCGGGGGGTTGGACTAGATGACCTCCAAGGTCCCTTCCAACTGTGTTCATCTGTAATAATGAACCAGGAGACCCTATACCATTTCAGACAATCTCTACTTAAAAACCTCCAGTGATGAAGCACCCACAACTTCTGGTGGCAAGTAGTTCCACTGGTCAATTGTCCTCGCCGTTAAGAAGTTTCTCCTTAATTCTAGGTTGCTTCTCTCCTTGATGGGTTTCCATCCATGGTTTTTTTTGTCTTGGCTTCTGGTGCAAGATTGGAAAACGTGGAGTGACCTGGCCCATTGAACCGTCAAGAGTCGGACACGACGGAATGGCTAACATCATCCTCATCAACAACAACAACACACCCAGGACCTCACTGCCATTTGTAACAAAGACTTACGCACGTGTCCTGGATGACAACACAACCTGCCTCCAAATGCCTCCTAGTTTTGCTTCGCACAGCAAAATGAAACTGGGGTTCCCACTGGCCCACGAGGCTCCTCTTCCTCCCCGCTGCAGGGGGAATTTTAGGAGCTGCCTGGTCTCCACTGTTTTTTTCCCAGAGTTGGCAAACCAAGAGAGGAACAGGATGAGTAATATGCTCACACCCCCAGGGTGCAAATTCCTTCCATTTGCACAACGCTAAGCACCTTTGGTGCAAATCGGCTTTCCCTAACTTGCTATCCTTCAGGAACTGGGTACATCTAGTCTAATAAAAAAAAAAAAAAGGACTTGGGGAGACAGAAAGCAGTCTCCCAATATTTGAGGGGCTGCCACAGAGAGGAGGAAGGGGGTCAATGTCAGGTATAAATGCTCTGCCCGTGCCAGGGATCAGCTATAGTGCAGTAGTGCAGGGGTTAACCCAGACTCCCACCTGGTCAGCTCCTCCCATAGGCCCCTCCTTACCTGAATCCCCGCCCACAGGTATAAAAGGTGGGCACACCTCTCCTCACCCCAGTTCCTGATGCGTTCAAGTGATGATGTGATGAACCTGCAAATAAAAGAGTTATATTTTACCAGATGACTCAAGTCTCTTTATTGGGCCTGATCCACCATTCCTTGTAACAAAATGGTAGCAGAGGATGGTTGGTAAGGCCCAAAGATCCCAAGCCACAAAACAAGGACCCATACCTACCTGCAGAATGGCGACACCTCCGAAGCAACGGGAGAGCAACCCATCGGACTCGCCAGGGAAGGCAGGAACCTCAGCCACCCCCAAAGCCACAGCGACGGAAGAAAGGGGGGAGATCGAAAAAGGAAAAAGGGCCCACCACCACGACCAAGAGGAAGAGAAGCTGCGACTCGACGTCCTGCAGCTGCTGAAAGAGCGAGCCGGTGACAAGAACCTCCTTGCCGACCTGCGGAGCTTCATAATCGACCGCGAAGTGGCAAGGAGCGAAGAGGGCTCGGACTCTGAACTTGAGGAGCTGGACTCGGTGAGTGGATCGCCCAAAAGGGCACTTCCAACGGCCACCGAGCCCCAAAGCCCCGCTCTAAATTTGAAACGGCGGCCATCTTTGTCCACATGGTCAGACAAGATGGCCGACCCCCAACCAATCAGCGATCAGAATTCAAAATGGCCGGCGCGCGAAAAATGCCGGGCCATAAACAATGATGAAAGTGACCAGGGAGAGGGAACCGAATCTGACTCCGACCCCTGGTACACCCCCAGCGAGCGGCAAGTCGATAGGGCCATGAAGACCCTTGCCGCCGCCTTCGGCCCAGGCCTCAAAATTACCAAAGAGAAGCCGGAGAGGCCGAAGCAGAAGGGAAGACGAGGAGAGGGACAGCGGAGCGCCCACCCAAGAGCCACCGACGCCCGCGGCGATTCGCCAGCCCACCTTCGCACCCCAGGGACACCGCGCCTCCGATCGCCCAGGCCGCGCACCCCGGACTGCATGGATTGGGGCAGCTACTTACAGCCGTCACCAGAGCCCCAACGCCGCCAGGATCTTCACTCGGGAGAAGCAGCCGCTGGACGACGCCCCCAAGAGCACATCTGGACCCCCAAGTACGAAGCCGAGGCCTACCCGACCGGCAGAGGCCTCCACAGCGGAGCCGCGATGAACAGGTCCTTCCTCGGCGACGGCGGAGCTGAAATGGACTTCGCGCATGCGCTCTTCCGCCTAGAAGAAGAAAAAAGAAAAAAATTACAAAGCGGGACTTTTAAATTACCGGCAAGCGTTCCTATGCCCTATTGCTGCTATAGAGACATAAGGAACCATGGACAGCAGCCAGCAGTAAGTAATTTTACTACTAGTGCTGGGAACTTACCTGTTGACTTTCCCAAGTTGAGGATGGATGGGGGCAATATCCTAGAGTGGTCACAGCAGCTCCAGGTGGTATTTCTGAAAGAAAACATGTCTCATTTTATTAATGACCCCCCTGAGAGACCATGGACTTTAGAGCTAGATTGCATGCACCATAAGGCATTCTACCTTTTAATTGCCAGTATTTCCCCCACCATTTACCACTGTATTGGCCACAACCTCACAGTATCCGAAATCATAGGGAAAATGTTTGGGTTGTTTTATAGTGAGAGTGTGTCTACCACCACACAAATTTCCAAGGAATTCTTTTCCGCCAGACTTAAGCCAGGGACACCCATGAGTGAGCACCTAGTGTCCTTAAGCGGTACCAGAGCAGAGCTACATCTTAGGGGAGAAGTTATTTCTGACCAAATCATGAAGAGTGTGATAATCAACTCTTTAGATCACTCATGGAATAGCTTCCTGACACACTTAGACACCGTCAGCCTAGGGATGCTGTCTGTGGAGAGGCTATCCAACAGGCTCATCGCAGAAGATAATCTGAGGAGGGGCCGCCCCGGCCCTCCCAGAGAACACAAGAGTGAGAAGAGAGTAGTCTTCCAAGAGAAACAACACAACACGCCCGAGTGCTACATCTGCGGGTCGAGGGGACACATCAAAAGGGACTGCCCCAAGAACTATAGGGAGAGAGGCAGGCCAGAGCATAGGTACAGACAAACAGAAAGGCACACATCCGAAGATAGGTATAGGCGTAGAGACTCACCCATCCCCAGGGATAGGAAGGGAAACAGGGACAGCTCACGCGACAGCAGGACAGGGTCCCTATATGGGATAGGGGAGCACACACACACCACACACCAAAACAAAGACACCAGCTCTTGGCTCCTGGACTCGGGAGCCTCCAACCACACCACATACAATCAGGAACTCCTCTCATCATTCAAGAGAGAGGATTTTTCTATCAAAGTTGCAGACCAAAACCAAGTTAGAGTAACAGGCAAAGGGGCAATTACATTACCAGGCGTAGGGAAAATAGAGGGGGTACTACTAGTCCCGGAGATACCCCACAACATCCTGGCTGCAGTAAAACTTAGCAGGGAATCAGGGATTGAGATGATATTCTCAAAAGGCAACGTGAAGGTTAGCAAGGACGGGAAGGATATAGGGAGAGTAACCATTGACCAAGGGTTACCATACATAACTTTCTGTGAGGATTACGCCCACAGCATAAACACCAGTTCAGAGAATGCAGAAGACACTGACCAAGGCAGGGCTGAGGGTGAACAGGTAGACGGGAGAGAGGTAGATAACAATGACAACACGACACCAGAGACACAACACAACAAATACACCCAAAGGAGACCCTCAATAGGCAAACCAATGCACGACAACTGTGCCCACCTGCTGCATCGCAAGCTTGGACACGCCAGTTTTCCTGTGATACAAAAAATGGCCAATTGTACCGAGGGTGCCATAATAAAAAACTGTGAAAACTACCTCGAGTGCTCGGTGTGCAAGTGTTCAAAACTAAAAGTAAAACCCAGACCCAAGAAGTCATTACGCGCCGCCAACCAAATATTCGACCTAGTACACATGGACCTGGTAGGGCCCCTAAGGCCATCCATAACTTATAAAAAAAGGTACTTCCTCACCATAGTGGATGACCATAGTCGATATGGCTTCGTCTACACCTTAAGAAAAAAGGATGAGGCCTTCCAAAAATTCAAAGAATTCTATAAAAGAGTAGAAATCCAAAACAACAAACAGATCAAACAGATCATGACCGACAGAGGGTCTGAGTTTCTATCTAAGGACTTCTCACATTGGCTCAGGTCCAAAGGCGTGATTCACTTTACGTCGTCCCCGTTTTCCGCCTTTCAGAACGGGGTCGCAGAACGACGGAACTCCACGCTGCAAACGATGGTCAGGTGCGCCCTAGAGGACGCGGGAATTGGCCAACACTTCTGGTCTGAAGCCCTGGTCTACTCCAACTATACATTAAATAGAACATGGTCCAGTGTGATAGACAAAACACCCTACGAGGTCATGTATAACAAGAAGCCGCAGATAGCACACCTACATGTGTTCGGTGTAACGGCTGATGTACACATACCCAAGCAGTTGCGCAAGAAAGGGGATAAGGTGTCCAGAAGGCTCAGGTTTATGGGGTACGAGCCAGGAACCAAGGGCTTCAGGTTTGTGGACAACAATAATAGGTTTGTGGTCTCCAGAACAGCGGCATTCCATGAGCAAGCCAACTGGTCCAGGTTACACCTAAATGAGGTACCCACCAAGCAGGAGGATAGCCCAATCGAGCAAACCCAAAACAAAAACAAGACAGTGAGTAAGCAGGAAGGGAGCAGGCCCAAGCCCGACCTCCAAGGCATCAAGGTTGAGGGATGGAAAGAGAATCATCCCAAGATAAGTGTCGAATCACTGACACAAAGAGAAGCCAGATATCTGCATGACACTGAGCAGGCAGCAACCAGGCCGGTCAGATCGACCAGAAACCAGCTGCCAAAAAGGTTAAATGATTACGTGATGCACGTGCATGCAAACCACGTTACGCCAAACTCATACGAAGAGGTGCTAAGACTACCCCAGGGGGAGAGGGTAAAGTGGGAGTTAGCCATGGCCAAGGAACTGGACAGCCTGAGGAAGCTGGAGGTGTACACCCCCACCAAAGTCCCAGAGGGCAAGAACACAATAGACACCCGATGGATATTCAAAGTCAAGAACTTAGAGGGGGGCCAAAGCCTATACAAGGCAAGATTAGTTGCCCAGGGGTTTGCTCAAAGGTTTCCGGAGGATTACACAGACACCTATTCGCCCACCGTAAGAACAGAGAGCGTCAAGAGCGCCCTGGTCATCGCATCCTTGCTAGGGCTGGAAGTACACCAGTTCGATGTGCAGACCGCTTACCTGCACGCCAACCTAGACAAGGAGATATACATCAGAGCCCCCCACAGCAAAGAAACCAACAGAGGGGACACCTGGTTACTTCATAAGAGCCTGTATGGACTAAAGCAATCAGGCAAACGGTGGTACGAATGCCTGGTAGAGGCCCTGAAGTCTATGGGATTCACGGCGACCATAGCTGACAACTGTTTCTTCACCAGGAAAGAGGGGGACTCACCAGAATACATCCTAGTTTACGTGGATGACATTCTATACATCAGCAAACACGAAGCCAACCGCAACACCTTCGCCAGCAGGCTGAGCGAGCATTTCACCCTAAAGTACCTTGGGAGGATAAACCGATACCTGGGAGTACAAGTCAACCAGACGCCAAAGGGTTTCCAACTGTCGCAGAAAGAGAAGATAGAAGAGTTGCTCCATAAATGCAACATGGCAGACGCCAAGGGATGTGATTCACCCATGCAGGCGGACTTTCTAAAAAACATGCATGATGAATCACCCGAATTTGGAGACAACACGCTGTACAGGTCAATCATAGGCTCCCTCCTGTATATCGCCAACTGGACCAGACCGGACATTGCCCTATCCATTAATTTACTATCCAGGCACGTGAGCAAACCCACCACATACCACTGGGACGCAGTGAAAAGGGTACTAAGATACCTGAAACAGAGTGTCAATGCATGCTTAACCCTAGAGCCTGAAAAATCCGAAGAACCCATCCTCTCATGCTACGCTGATGCTGACTGGGCCGGAGACGCCAAAGGCCGCAAAAGCACATCTGGGTACATATTCTACTTAAATAACTGCCCAGTGCATTGGTACTCAGGCAAACAAATCCTGGTGGCAACTTCGACTACCGAAGCCGAATACATATGCCTCTCCAAAGCCGCCAACAACCTCATCTGGTTCGACGACCTACTTGCCAGCGTGTGGAGAGAACCAGCTTACCCAATAAATATATATGAAGATAACAAAGCCGCCATAGAGATATCCATGTCCGACGCTGTAGGACAAAGGTCAAGGCACATAGACATAAAATATAAGCACGTTAGACAGCTCTCCAGAATTGGTTTCATAAAAGCCATACACTGCGATACAGAGGAACAGACCGCAGACATACTCACGAAACCCCTACAAGGCAAACAACACTCACACTTAGTTTCCAAGCTCAACATCCACCCCAGGGTACCAACTAGTCAGTCAGGCCTACAGACACGGGTCAGGCATTTAGAGGGGGATTTGTCAGGTATAAATGCTCTGCCCGTGCCAGGGATCAGCTATAGTGCAGTAGTGCAGGGGTTAACCCAGACTCCCACCTGGTCAGCTCCTCCCATAGGCCCCTCCTTACCTGAATCCCCGCCCACAGGTATAAAAGGTGGGCACACCTCTCCTCACCCCAGTTCCTGATGCGTTCAAGTGATGATGTGATGAACCTGCAAATAAAAGAGTTATATTTTACCAGATGACTCAAGTCTCTTTATTGGGCCTGATCCACCATTCCTTGTAACAGTCAAGCTATTTTCCAAGGCACCCAAAAGCCAGACAAGGAATAATGGATGGAAACTCATCGAGGAGAGATTCAACCTGGAAATAAGGAGGAATTTCCTGACAGGGACAGTTGCCTTCAGAAGTTGTGGGAGCTTTGTCACTGGAGACTTTCAAGATGAGACTGGACTGCCACCTGTCAGAAATGGTGTAGGGTCTCCTGCTTGGGCGTGGGGTTGGACTAGATGACCTCCAAGGTCCCTTCCGACTCTGTTAATCTGTATCTGTACAAGAAGCTGGAATGAAAAACAGCCTCTTTGGCTACTCCTGCTGAAGATTCTCACAGCCCCACAAAACCTCCAGCGTGAGATTTTTAAGGTCTGAACTGGCCTGTTCAGAACCTGGGTCTAGGAAGGGAGAGGGTCTCATTTGATAGCTCAGGTGTTCTTGAAATCTGACAGCCAAAATCAAGTCTGAGCAGAGTCAAACTACAACTAAAGAGAAACTTCCCAACAGTTAGAACTGTGGGAAATCAGTGGGAAAACTTACCTGCTGGAGTTCTGTGGGATCCGTCCCTGGAGGTCTTCAAAAAAGTGATGGGAGAAGCATTTGTCTGGGATGGAGTAAGGTCTCCTGCCTTGGGGTTGGACTAGAAGACCTTCAATCCTTGGGGCAAGGATTCTATAAGAAGCTGGAGGTGGATAATTGCAGTGATTCGCTTAACAACGGTGGCAAGAAAATTGGTCAAAGCTCATTTAACAAAAGACTTGCTTAGCAACAGAAATGTTGGGCTCAATTGTGGTCGTAATCCATTGTGGACTACCTGGATAGGGACCCACCCACCAACCGAACCCGTAAAATATTAGCCTTCGACGTGGAACGTAAATCCCGTTTTAAGAAATGCATTTGTAGGGATGCAACATAGTTAGGGAGAGGCCGATCTAGACGTCAACGCCAACTCTTAAACTGACAATTAAAAAACAAAACACTGAGAAACGGGAGGCGTATTTCAGCCTTCTAAGATATATTGCCCGTGTTTTTAATACACCCGGAAGACAGGAAATTTACCCGCAGGTTGTACAGCTTGTGAAGTACTCAGGTGAACCTGACACACTCCAAGTTTCGTAACTTTGTGGAAAACAACGTCTGCCTTTAAAGGTGCAATTCTCCTCTGTGTGCCTCAAGGGATTAATTTTATTGCCATCTCTCTAGAACAGTGTTTCGCAACTTTGGCTGTTTTGAGATGGGTGGATTTCAACTCCCAGAATCCCCCTGCCAGCATGATTTAAGAGGAGTGGACTTCAACTCCCAGAATGCTGCAGCTAGCATGCTTTAAAATGGGTGGATTTCAACTCCCAGAATCTCCCTGCCAGCATGATTTAAGAGGAGTGGACTTCAATTCCCAGAATGCTGCAGCCAGCATGATTTAAGAGGAGTGGACTTCAATTCCCAGAATGCTGCAGCCAGCATGATTTAAGAGGAGTGGACTTCAATTCCCAGAATGCTGCAGCCAGCATGATTTAAGAGGAGTGGACTTCAATTCCCAGAATGCTGCAGCCAGCATGCTTTAAGACGGGTGGACTTCAACTCCCAGAATCCCCCTGCCAGCATGCTTTAAGAGGAGTGGACTTTAGTTCCCAGAATGCTGCAGCTAGCGTGCTTTAAGATGGGTGGACTTCAACTCCCAGAATCCCCCTGCCAGCATGATTTAAGAGAAGTGGATTTCAACTCCCAGAAGTCCCCAGCCAGCATGATTTAAGAGGAGTGGACTTCAATTCCCAGAATGCTGCAGCAAGCATGCTTTAAGATGGGTGGACTTCAACTCCCAGAATCCCCCTGCCAGTATGATTTAAGAGGAGTGGACTTTAGTTCCCAGAATGCTGCAGCTAGCGTGCTTTAAGACAGGTGGACTTCAGCTCCCAGAATTCCCCTGCCAGCATGATTTAAGATGGATGGACTTCAACTCCCAGAATCCCCCAGCCAGCATATCTGTTTTTTTTCCTCCAGTGATGTAAACAAGGATGAAAGCTGGTTTATCTGTGTGCTGCTTTAAAAACAAAATAATTCCACCGCATGTGTGTATCCATTCACCGCTATCACAATCTCCCTGTTATCACTCCAATTTGTTCCATGAACGGGCCCCGTTCATAAAGAAATTATGACTGCTTCTATTTCCTGGTTTTCCTCTCTCGCGGACCTCACTGCTCAGGATTTCCACTCACTCCAGGACGAGTCGGGTGTGTAAATGCAGCAAAGACAAATTCCTTGTGTGTCCAATCACACTTGACCAATAAAGAATTCTATTCTATTCTATCTATTCTAAATACAATCCCAACACTAAATGCACCAACAGCCACAGAGAGCTGGAAATGAGTCTCTGAAAAAAAGCTGGATGCCAAAGGGGTGCAAATCTTTCAGGGCCCCCCAAATCCTGTAACAATCAGAGTGATTGACACTTTGCAAGTTTTTCATTTCCTATCAAACCCAGAAGCAGAGTGAGTTTGCAGGAGGGGGGGTCATCAGCTGTCCAGAGTCACTCTGAATAGCCAAAGGGGGGGCATAAATAAAATAAGATGCAAATATAAATAAGATAAAATCTAAAAGAAAATATTAAAAAAATACATAAAATAAAACAAATAAAACAAAATTAAGTAAAATAAAACAAAACAGCTTATATCCCGAGACCTCTACAGCTGCCTATCCAAGCTCCTTGGGGAGGACTCGGTAGGTAGACAAAAATGCCACATTCCAGTCTGAACATCTGGCTGGCTGTGGAATGAATCATAAAATCAAACAAAAATGAAACAAAACAAAAAGCAAAGCAAAATAAAACAAAATAATAAAACGTAATATAAAATAAAGCATGTTGTAAAGGCTGCACAATTTCTGCACTGGGGGAAAGCAGGCTGACAGGTCACAGACTAAGATAGACAGACAGACAGACAGATGATAGCTGACCGATAGATGATAGATACAGATGTTAGATGATAGATAGTAAGATAGATACATAGATAGATGATAGACAGACAGACAGATTGAAACATAGAATAGAGAGAGAGAGATGATAAAAGAGAGAGACAGACAGATGATAGAAAATAGATGATAGATACATAGATAGATGATAGACAGGCAGACAGATAGATGAAAGAAGAGAGAGATGATAAAAGAAAGAGAGAGACGGACAGACAGACAGATGATAGAAGATAGATACATAGATAGATGATAGACAGACAGACAGATAGATGAAAGAAGAGAGAGATGATAAAAGAAAGAGAGAGACGGACAGACAGACAGATGATAGAAGATAGATACATAGATAGATGATAGACAGACAGACAGATAGATTGAAACATAGAATAGAGAGAGAGAGATGGTAAAAGAAAGAGACAGACAGACAGATGATAGAAGATAGATACATAGATAGATGATAGACAGACAGACAGATAGATGAAAGAAGAGAGAGATGATAAAAGAAAGAGAGAGACCGACAGACAGACAGATGATAGAAGATAGATACATAGATAGATGATAGACAGACAGACAGATTGAAACATAGAATAGAGAGAGAGAGATGGTAAAAGAAAGAGACAGACAGACAGATGATAGAAGATAGATACATAGATAGATGATAGACAGACAGACAGATTGAAACATAGAATAGAAAGAGAGAGATGATAAAAGAGAGAGAGAGACAGACAGATGATAGAAGATAGATACATAGATAGATGATAGACAGACAGACAGATAGATGAAAGAAGAGAGAGATGATAAAAGAAAGAGAGAGACGGACAGACAGACAGATGATAGAAGATAGATACATAGATAGATGATAGACAGACAGACAGATAGATTGAAACATAGAATAGAGAGAGAGAGATGGTAAAAGAAAGAGACAGACAGACAGACAGATGATAGAAGATAGATACATAGATAGATGATAGACAGACAGACAGACAGATGATTGAGATAGCTAGATAGAGATAGATAGATACAAGAAGATAGACAGATAGATGAAAGATAAAAGAGAGAGACATACAGACAGATGATAGGATAGATAGATGATTGAGAGAGAGAAATAGAGATAGATACAGATAGATGATAGACAGATGAAAGAAGAGAGAGAGATGATAAAAGAAAGAGAGAAGGACAGGCAGACAGATGACAGAAGATAGATACATAGATAGATGATAGACAGACAGACACAGATAGATAGCTAGATAAATGATTGAGAGATAGATATAGAGAGGGGGGCAGGGGGAGGGAGGGAGGGAGGGAGAGAGAGTTTGGGGTGACTCCCCCAAGTCTTCATGTTCACAAGGGTCTCGTTGTCTGATCCAGGTGGATTTCAACACTCCCCCAGAGTGAGACTTTTGCAGAAACCCCAAAAGCCTCTCTTAATTAGCCTGCATGTGCACGCATGTCGGTGGGGGGGGGGGCGCGTCTTTCCCACGCACCGATTGCTGACTCTGAGGTGGGAATCCGCTTCTGCTGCTCGTCAGGCTTTCCCATCTGGGTCCGTCCGTCCGTCCGCCCGCCATCCCCCGGGGGGCGGGGTCTGTCTTGCAAAGAGACCCTAACCCCGGTCGTCCCCTTCTAATTCGCACAACCTTCTAAAGCTGCAGGGATTCCCAACCTTTGGCCCCTTTTAAGCGTGGGGAGGTTTCAACTCTCCGCATTGGCCAGCCCGGGGGGACTTCGAAGCCCCCCATCCCCACCCCTAATCTTAAACTTGCTTAAAGTTGGCAAAGGCTCTTCTAAGCTAACTGGCTGCGTTCCCACGACCCGTGCAGACCCTCCAACCGAACCCGGGTTCCAGCTGACCCGGAGGACGCGAGTCAGCCACCCGCGGAGCCTCTGCGGGGATTTCGTCTTTCAACATCAGTCCAATCGGGGTCTTCTCGCCTGCAAAGGGTGCCCACCTCCCCCCCCCCAAAAGACCCGGGACTAAGCAAGCGAGGGGCGCTCTGCACGTGCCCAGAGGCGCCCTCGCCCATCGCCCAGGCTGCAAACTGGCTCCGATCTGCCCACCCCAACAAGCCCACGACGGCCGCAACTCACCTCTGCCCCGGGTGCCACGGCTGGCAGCCTCGCCCGCCCGCCCGCCCGCCGCTGGCCAAGCCCAGTCCGCGGGCGCCGCCTCGGGGCGAGGCTCCGGCCACCCCTTCCTCCGCCCGCGGAACGGGAATCCCGGATCGGCTTGACCGGTGGAACTCCCCGCCTGGGGGTGGAGTGGGGCGTGGGGTTTCAAGGGACGGCGGGAGCCCGCGGGCGCCAGGGACAATGGGCGGGCAACGAGCTGCGGGCGCAGGTTGCAGATCGCGCAGCCGGCTGGGCGCTCCGCGAGTCGGACCGAGCTCCGAGGCTTCCCCGCGCACGCCAACCCTGCAAGGTAGGTCAGGCAGACTTAAAAGACCTGGTTCTTTTTTTGTAAACTAAAGTTTTCCCGTTGTGTGTGTGTGTGTGTGTGTGGATAGATTAATATCAGATTCTTCCCCCCCCTCATTCTACAGGTAGTCCTCGATTTACAACCGCTCATTTAGTGACCGTTCGAACGACCCTAGGAAAAAAAAGGGAGTTATGACCGTTTTTTTCACCGTTGCTGCATCTCCAGGGTCACGGGATCAAAATTTAGACGCTTGGCCACTGATTCATATTTATGACTGTCGCAGCGTCCCAAGGTCACTTGATCCCCTTTTGCAATCTTCTGATGAACAAAGTCCATGGAGAAGCTGGATTCGTTTAACGACCGGGTGGCTCACTTAGGAACGGCAGAACAGCGGTGGCGAAAAAGGTCGTGAAAATGGAGCAAAATTCACTGAACCACTGTCTTGTCTTGGCAACAAAAAAAATTGGGGGCTTAATTGGGTCGTATGTCGAGGACTGCCTGTACTCCCTCCCTCCCTCCTCCTCTTTCAACTTGGGCTGTGAATGGTGTTTTGTAGCATTTTATTTCTCTCATTTTTCTCTTTTGAGCACACCTTGTGTAAGTTTAATAAATAAAATAGGTCAGCAGGGGGCGCTTAATAAGGATGAAAGGGGGGGGTTAAAGCCAGAAATTGCAAGCCCACCCCCCACCCTAAAGTTGGTTGGGCACATTCCCGCACCCCCAACCCACATCTCCAGCCCTTGGGGGCCCCAAAAAGATGATTTGGGGATCTCTTGGAAGCAGCCTTTCCAAAGACGAAGGATTGGACTACAAGGTCCATCCTCCCCAGCCCACACCACAGGAGAGGAGCTGAAGACCAGCCAACAATTCTGCATGGTGGCTGATGGTGAAGACAGACAGACAGTTCGCAGCCGTAGGAGGACTACAATTCCAACAATGCTGATCCTTGGCAAGCCTGGGTGGGGAGCATGGCTGTTGTAGTCCACCCTCAAAGGAAGCGGGGGAAACAAACATTAAGATAACAAGGGGATAATATATTTTAAGACCTCCAAGCTCCAACCCATTCCCCGGGAATGCAATAAAGGCTGGACTACAACTCCCATCAGCCCCAGCTGACTGCCCTCTTTTGACTTTTTTGACCCCCCCACTGCGCAGCACATTAATAGAGAGGATGAATACATGTGCTTAAATAAATACTTTACATTGAATGTGTAAATCTTTAATAAAACACATTTTATGTTGAATGGATGTTGTTTAATTTAAAAAATGGTTTATGTTGAATGAATTTATGTTTCGATAAATAAATCTTTATGCTAAATGGATAACTATTAAATAAATAAATCATTGTGCTGTAGCTGCCAGGTTTAGGATTTTCTGATGCGGATTTTTTAAAACGTTTTCAGCTGCCTGGGGTCGCTTGTGTGCGAGTTGGGAAGCCGTATAAATTTGTCTTCATAAAATAAAATTGCCTTTCATACATTTTCTCTCCTTTGCACGCTGCTGCCTTAAACCATAATTAATCCACGATGCTGAGCTGATATACTTTGCTTCCCCGCAGCCAACAGATCCTGATTTATAACTAGCCAACCTTGATACTTAATTGAGGGACAGCAGAGACAAGGGGGGAGAGAAAATGACCTTGATTTTAAGTCAAAATGTGTGTCTTGGAAATTCCCAAAAATGGATTTTAATGAGTTCAGACATTAAAAAAAAATCTCACAATAGCAGGAGAAATGCAGTTTTTTGGTTAACAAGGCACTGATTAAATAGGCTTTATTTGCATATGTATTTAAACTATTTCTCCCCCCTCAAACTGGTGAAACAAGCAAAATAGCTATCATAGGTAGTCCTCGACTTACAACAGTTCATTTAGTGACCGTCCAAAGTTACGACGGCACTGAAAAAAGTTGACTTATGAATGTTTCTCACACTTACGACCCTTGTAACATCCCCCGTGTTCAAAATTTGGACGCTGACTCATATTTACGACGGTTGCCGTGTCCCGGGGGGGGCAGGGAGATGGTCACATGATCCCCTTTTGCGACCTTCTCACGAGCAAAGGCAATGGGGAAGCCAGATTCACTTAATGACATGATTGACATGTCATGAAGTGAATCTGGCTTCCCCACTGACATAAGCATGATTGACTTAACGACGGCAGCGATTTGTTTAACTATGGTGGCCAAAAGGTTGTAAAATGAGGCAAAACCCTTGCTTAGTAGTGGACATTTGGGGACTGAATTGTGGTCATAAGTCGAGGACTACTGGCCTCCAGCCTTCCTTCCACCTGATCCTTTGACCAAGCAGCAACGTCCCTACATCTGTCATTAAGCGAGGACCGTGTGTGCTTCTCGTGACTTCCAACGATGCTTCAGGTAGTCCTCGACTTACAAACCACAACAGAGCCCAAAATTTCTTTTGCTAACCGAAACAATTGCATTGTCCCGTTTTACAACCTTGCTCTTAAGTGAATCCCTGCAAAGTTACCTTAGTGACACAGTTGTTAAGTGAATCCAGCTTTCTCCATTGACTCTGCTGCTCGGAAAGTCGCAAAAGGGGAATCCCGTGATCTTGGGACACCGCGACCGTCGTTAAGTATGAACCAGCTGCCAAGCAATCTGAATTTTGACCGCATAAGCGTGGGGACGCTGCAAAGGTTGTAAGTGTGAAAAATGATCATGTCACTTTTTTCAGTGTCGTCGTAACTTGGGTCACTAACTGAAAGTTCGTAAATTGAGGACCAAGGGGCAGCCTCTCCTCCTCAAGGGAAATTCAGGCCAAGTATTATGTCGATGCCTTGGAAAATGCCGCGTTTGCAAGAGGGCACAGTGGAAGGTGGATTCTTGCAAAGTCATAAATCGAAGCCGGACAGAATTAATTCCGTTCTTGTCCAGAGAGAACCGGTTAAAACAGTATTTCTCAACCTTGAAAGCTTGAAGATGGGTGGACTTCAACTCCCAGAATCCCCCAGCCAAAAGAACCCACGTCCACCCAGCAAAAGTCAACCTTTCTGTGTCCCTATTGTGGCCCGTCAGCGGCCTGTGCAGCTACTAGCTGATTCCGACAGCGAGGAGGCTGGTGTGGTGCAGCCTGTGCAACTGGCGCTCGAGTCAGACAATGAGGAGGCTGGAGAAGATGTGGTGCCAGAGGCGAGGATTCAGCCAGGGCCTTCAGAACCTCCATAAGTGAAGAGGAAGAAGAGGAGGAGCCTCTTCTCGATGCACGGGCGTGCAGAGCTGCCAAAAGGCAGGAGTGGCTCCTCAGGAGGAGGTCTCCTCGAGAGTAAGGTTTGGGGCTAATTGGCCACTCCCTTAGCCTATTTAAGGAGGAACCCCGACTGAAGCAATTTGCAGGGAACAACTTTAGTTCACTCTCCTTCACGTCTGGATTCTCTGCAAATTGCTTCTGGGCTTTCTGCCAACCTTAGTAAGACTGTGATTACTTTATCTTAGAATTCTTGTAGGCTGTTAAGAAAGTTTATTAACAGCCTTTGGTTGAAAAAGACTTGAGTTATTTGAGTAAAATAAGCTTTGTATAGATTTTGTGGGTGCTGCGTTCTTTGGGGTCAGTAGCTGGGGCAGAACAGTCCCCTTTGACCTGAAGCATCGTCTCCTATACCGGCAGTCCTCGACGTACGACCACAACTGGGCCCCAACATTTCAGTGGTTAAGTGAGACATCTGTTAAATAAGTTTTGCCCTGACTTTACAACATTTGCTGCTAACTGAATCATTGCAGTGGAGAAGTTAGTAACCCAGTTGTTAAGTGAATCCGGCTTCCCGCTTTGACTGGGCTGGTCAGAAGGTCAGCAAAAGGGGATCACGTGACCCCGGGACACTGCGACAGTCATAAATGTTGCCAAGCGCTGGATTTTCATCAGCAAAGGGGATGCGGCAAAGATAAAAACTGTGGAAAACAGTCATAAGCCATATTTTTCAATGCCATTGTGACTTTGGATGGTCACTAAATGAACTGTTGTAAGTTGAGGACTACCTGTATTGTACACACACACACTCTCTCTCGATGGATGGATGGATGGATGGATGGACGGACAGATAGATAGATAGATAGATAGATAGATAGATAGATAGATAGATAGATAGATAGATAGATAGAGTAGATGGATGGATGGATGGATGGATGGATGGGAGATAGATGATAAGAGAAATTGGATAAATGGATAGAGATAAACGATAGATAGATGGATCAGAGGGAGAAAAATATAAAGAGAGAGAGATTAACTTTATTGTCACTTTAAATGTACACTAATCAACATATATTAAAATGAAATGACGATGGATGGATAGATAAGAAAGATAAAATAGATAGTAAGATAGATAGATAGATAGATAGATAGATAGATAGATAGATAGATAGATGGATCAGAGAGAGAAAAATATGAAGAGACAGATTTATTGTCACTTTAAATGTCCACTAATCAACATACATTAAAATGAAATAGATTAAATAAAGATAGTGAGATTAGATAGATAGATAGATAGATAGATAGATAGATAGATAGATAGAGTGGATGGATGGGATAGATGAGATAATTGGAAGGATTGATGGATGGATGGAGAGAGAGAAAGTGGATGGATGGATAGATCAGAGAGAAAAATATAAAGATGAGAGAGAGATTAACTTTATTGTCACTTTAAATGTACATTAATCAATCAAGTACAAATGTACATTTAATAATACATTAAAATGAAATAGTGATGGATGGATGGAGATGGATGGATGGACAAATGGATATATAAGATAGATAAAATAAAGATAGTGAGATAAGATAGATAGATAGATAGATAGATAGATAGATAGATAGATAGATAGATAGATAGATAGATAATATACACACACGTATTTGCTGAAGCTGTATTTAAACTAAAGTTGGATATCAGTGATTGCATTTGGGGTTTGGGCCTGAGGTTTGCTTTTCCTGAGGCTCTCCGCTCTCTCTCTGGCCCACTCCAGGTTTGGCACATTCGTGAAACATTGTTTTATTGATGCAAAACCAGAGAGTGTGATTGAGAGGCAGTCTGGTCTAGTGGTCCAGGTGCTGGCTTAGGAACCAGGAGAAGGTGAGTTCTAGTCCTGCCTTAGGCATGAAAGCCAGCTGGGTGACAAATGACTCACATTTATGACCACTGGTGGTGTCCCAAGGTCACGTGATCCCCTTTTGCGACCTTCTGGCAAGCAAAGTCAATGGGGAAGCCATTTAACAGTTGTTACTCACTTAACGACTGCGGTAAAGTCACTTAACAAATGTGGCAAGGAAAGTCGTAAAATGAGGCAAAAATCACTTAACTAATTTCTCAATTTAACGACAGAAATTTCAGGCTCCGTTGTGTTCGGAAGTTGAGGACTACCTGTGCCAGAAGTCCAGGTCCTTGCATCGTGTTGATACGCTCCGTCCGCCAGGAATAAAACCCGCTACCCAGAAAAACTCCATAATTTAATCTTTTCCGAAGAGACAATCCAGGATCTTGCAACGCGATCAGCATGTTAGGTCCATCATTCCTGCAAACCAGGTTCCTCTCTTAAACTACAGTTAAAGACTTCTTGGAAAACTTCCAGGAAGGGCTGCGTGGCCTCTTCCACCGAGACATGTCTCTGCAGCTCCTGGCTTAGGGAGGTCACCCCCAGCCCCTCCAGGCCACACGGGACGATGTGGTCGAACCACGTCAAATCGGTGCAACAGTTCAGGGCCAGTCCGTGCGTGGTGATATGTCTGCCACAATGCACACCTGGAGAGAGATGGCATCCGTATATGACATAGGTACAATTATTATTATTATTTATTATTTATTCAATTTATATACCGCCCTTCTCCTAGTGGACTCAATATTCATACAATGTCAATATAATATTGTACAAGAATAGTAATCAATGAATGGTGATACAATATTACTACAATATTACAATATTACTTACAATAATTATTGTAATGCAATAATAATAATAATAGTTGACTGAGTTTCATGCTTAATGAATAAATAATAATAAGCTTATTATAATTTATAATTTATTATAATTATATATATATTATATATAATATATATTATAATTTATAATTATAATATAATATAATTATAATTATTATTATTATATTATAATAATAATAATAAGTTAATAGCTCAGCTCAACCTGCTGAGCAATTAACCAGCCTCAAAGGCTGTGAATCTCACTAAAGATTAACTAATAATAATAACAATAGTAACAACAACCCGTATCAACCATTAGCACCACTTAATGGTATTTGTGATGCATTTTTGAATGTTCAGTTGACTTGAATTTCATGTTTAATGAATAAAATATATAATAATAATATTGTAATGTCCCCCTCCCATCACTGATTCCAGGAGCCCCAAGCTGGGCAAGATCCATGGGTACGGTAGTCCACTCTCTATTTGCAGCCTGCAGTCTGGGCTGGCTGGGCAGCATGGGCCCGGCAGTCCCTCTCCTATCACAGCACTGGGGAACCCCAAGAGTGGGCCCAGGAGCCCAGGGTGGCTGAGGACCATGGGTAGGGTAGCCTCCTTCCCATTAGCAACCCTGGCTGGCTGGGCATCATGGGCCTGGCAGTCCCCCACCTATCACTGATTCTGTAGCCTCAGGGTGGGCAACATGTATGGGTACGATAGCCCCCTCCCCATTGGCAGCCCTGGCTGGCTGTGCACCATGGGCCTAGTAGTCCCTCCCCTCTCCCAGCATGGGGGGGGCAGGCTGGGAAAGATCCATGGGTACAGTAGTCAACTCCCACTTTGCAGCCTGCAGCCGGCCATGCACCATGGGCCTAGTAGTCCCTCTCCTCTACCAGCACTGGGGAGCTGCAGGGTGGGCAATATGCATGGGTATGATAGCCCCCTCCCCATAGGCAGCCCTGGCCGGCTGGGCACCATGGGCCTGGTGGTCCCTCTCCTCTCCCAGCACTGGGGGCCCCCAGGGTGGGCGACATGGATGGGTACAGTTACAGTGGCCCACCCTCACTTTGCATCCTGCAGCCTGAGCCAGCCATGCACCATGGGCCTGGTAGTCCCTCTCCTCTCCCAGCACTGGGGGGCCCCAGGCTGGGCAAGATCCATGGGTACAATAGTCCACTCCCACTCTGCAGCCTGCAGCCGGCCGTGCACCATGGGCCTAGTAGTCCCTCTCCTCTCCCAGCACTGGGGGCCCCCAGGGTGGGCGACATGGATGGGTACAGTTACAGTGGCCCACCCTCACTTTGCATCCTGCAGCCTGAGCCGGCCATGCACCATGGGCCTAGTAGTCCCTCTCCTCTACCAGCACTGGGGAGCTGCAGGGTGGGCAATATGCATGGGTATGATAGCCCCCTCCCCATAGGCAGCCCTGGCCGGCTGGGCACCATGGGCCTGGTGGTCCCTCTCCTCTCCCAGCACTGGGGGCCCCCAGGGTGGGCGACATGGATGGGTACAGTTACAGTGGCCCACCCTCACTTTGCATCCTGCAGCCTGAGCCGGCCATGCACCATGGGCCTAGTAGTCCCTCTCCTCTCCCAGCACTGGGGAGCCGCAGGGTGGGCAATATGCATGGGTACGATAGCCCCCTCCCCATAGGCAGCGCTGGCCGGCTGGGCACCATGGGCCTGGTGGTCCCTCTCCTCTCCCAGCACTGGGGGCCCCCAGGGTGGGCGACATGGATGGGTACAGTTACAGTGGCCCACCCTCACTTTGCATCCTGCAGCCTGAGCCAGCCATGCACCATGGGCCTGGTAGTCCCTCTCCTCTCCCAGCACTGGGGGCCCCCAGGGTGGGCGACATGGATGGGTACAGTTACAGTGGCCCACCCTCACTTTGCATCCTGCAGCCTGAGCCGGCCATGCACCATGGGCCTAGTAGTCCCTCTCCTCTACCAGCACTGGGGAGCTGCAGGGTGGGCAATATGCATGGGTATGATAGCCCCCTCCCCATAGGCAGCCCTGGCCGGCTGGGCACCATGGGCCTGGTGGTCCCTCTCCTCTCCCAGCACTGGGGGCCCCCAGGGTGGGCGACATGGATGGGTACAGTTACAGTGGCCCACCCTCACTTTGCATCCTGCAGCCTGAGCCAGCCATGCACCATGGGCCTGGTAGTCCCTCTCCTCTCCCAGCACTGGGGGGCCCCAGGCTGGGCAAGATCCATGGGTACAATAGTCCACTCCCACTCTGCAGCCTGCAGCCGGCCGTGCACCATGGGCCTAGTAGTCCCTCTCCTCTCCCAGCACTGGGGGCCCCCAGGGTGGGCGACATGGATGGGTACAGTTACAGTGGCCCACCCTCACTTTGCATCCTGCAGCCTGAGCCGGCCATGCACCATGGGCCTAGTAGTCCCTCTCCTCTGCCAGCACCGGGGGGGCCCCCAGTAGCCCACTCCCACTTTGCATCCTGAGCCAGCCGGCCGGCCGTGCCCCATGGGCCCGGCAGTCCCTCCCGTCTCCCCCGCGGGGCTCACCGATGGCGCAGAGCTTGCGGTCTCCGAGCCAGACGCCGGTGCGGGGCGGCGGGAGGGCCCGGGCGTGGGGGAGGCCGAGGCGGCGGCAGGCGTCCCGGGCCAGGCGCTCCAGGGCGGCCACGTAGGCGCGCAGGGCCAGGCGGCGGCGGCGCAGGTCCAGCACCGGGTAGGCCACCAGCTGGCCCGGCCCGTGGAAGGTCAGCCGCCCGCCGCGCCCCACCAGCGCCACCTCCGCCCCCAGCGCCCGCAGCCGCCCCGCCGCCCCCGCCGCCGCCCCCTCCAGCCCCCGCAGCCCCGCCGTGTAGACCGGGCCCCGCGGCTCCCACAGCACCAGCCGCTCCGGAGCTCCCGCCGCCGCCCGCAGCGCCGCCGCCCCCGCCGCCTGAGCCCCCAGCGACGCCCCCAGCGACGCCCGCCCCAGCCGCACCAGCACCACCGCCGCCGCCGCCTGCAAAGGCATGGCCCTTCCCCCAGGAGCGCTTTTGCAACAGGGCGCCCGCGGGCCCCACGCGCCCCGCCCCGCCCGTCCCCGGACAGGCCCCGCCCCCCCCGCACGTTTCCTTTCTTCCTTCCTTCTTTCCTTCCTTCCTCTCTTTCACTTTCACTTCACTTTCCCCCCTTCCTTCCTTCTCCTTTCCTTCTTTCCACTTTCCTTTTCTTCTCTCGCTTCCTTCCCATTCTTTCCCCTCCCTTTTATCCCCTTCCTTCCTTCCCTCTCTGCTTCCCTTCCTTTCACTCTCACTTCACTTTCCTCCCCTTTTTCTCCTCCCTCCCTCCTTCCTTCCTTCTTTCCTTCCTCCCTGTCTCCTTCCTTTCTTTCCACTTTCACTTCACTTTCCCCCCTCCTTCCTTCCTTCCCCTCTTCCCCCTTCTCATTCCCTTCCTTCTCTTCTCTCGCTTCCTTCCCATTCTTTCTCCTCCCTTTTATCTCCTTCCTTCCATATCTTTCCTTCTTCTCTCCCTCCCCCTCTGCTTCCCGTCTTTCCACTTCCATTTCACTTTCCTTCCCTTTCCCTCCCTCCCTCTCTCCCTCTTTTCCTTCTTTTCACTTCACTTTCCCTCCTTCCTTCCTTCTTTCCTTCCTCCCTGCCTCCTTCCTTTCTTTCCACTTTCACTTCACTTTCCCCCCTCCTTCCTTCCTTCTCCTCTTCCCCCTTCTCATTCCCTTCCTTCTCTTCTCTCGCTTCCTTCCCATTCTTTCTCCATCCTTTTATCTCCTTCCTTCCATATCTTTCCTTCTTCTCTGCTTCCCTTCTTTTCACTCTCACTTCACTTTCCTCCCCTTTTCCTCCTCCCTCCTTTCTTCTCCTTCCTCCCTGTCTCCTTCCATTCTTTCCACTTTCACTTCGCTTTCCTTCCCTCTCTCCTTCCTTCCCTTCTCCCTTCCTTCCTCCCTCCCTCCCTTCTTTCTCCTTTCTCATTCCCTCCCTTCTCTTCTCTCTCTCTTCCTTCCCATTCTTTCTCCTTCGTTTTATCTCCTTCCTCCATCCTTCTCTGCTTCCCTTCTTTTCACTCTCCTCCCCTTTCCCTCCTTCCTTCTCCTCTCCCTTCCTTCCTCCCTCCCTTCCCCTCTCTCTTTTCCTTCCCATTCTTTCTCCTTCCTTTTATTTCCTCCCTTCCTCCATCCCTCTCTGCTTCCCTTCTTTTCACTTTCATTTTGCTTTCCTTCCCTTTCCCTCCCTCCCACTCTCCCTCTTCTCCTTTCTCATTCCCTTCCTTCTCTCTTCCTTCCCATTCTTTCTCCTCCCTTTTATCTCCTTCCTCCCTCCCTCCCTCTCTCCTTCCTTTCTTCCCTTCTTTCCACTTTCATTTCACTCCTTCCCTTTCCCTGCCTCCATTCCTTTTCCTTCCCACTTTCATTTTGCTTTCCCTTTCTCCCCCCTCTCTCTCCCTTCCTTCTTTCCTTCCTTCCCACCTTCCCTCCCTCCCTCTGCAGAACTGAGCCCAAGGGATCACAAACTTTTTCTCCTTAAAAGTTCAAGTGACCTTCCCTTCGTGTGTGAACAATCTCCAGTTAACACTGTAGAAAACACCGCTCCATCCAAATACATCATGCAGTGTCCTATTTGTGTTTTACAATAATGCCATAAACCAATATAAAAGAGAATAAAAGACTTTTTTTTTTTTGCACGAATGGCAGGTGTGGCAAACCTGGGCCAGCACCAGCCGCCTCTGAGCTGCCAACTCTCGAAGAAGCAGAGTCCATGAGGAGTTGTCGTCAGAGGCCGAGAGACGGCAAATTTGTTGACTTTCTCACTTGTTAAAACTTGAAGAAAGGAGCATGATAGTGGGACATGCTTCACAAACCGCGTCAGTGAGGCAAGAAGAAGAAGAGTGAGCCAGTTCCTGTTTTTTGCTTAAACCAGCTTTTCAACCTTTGAGTGCGATCTGGATATATTTAGAACTCCAAGTCCCAGAATTCTCCTGCCACAGCTGGCTGACTGGCTGGCTGGTGAATTCTGGGAGTTGAAGTCCACACCCCCTTCAACTTGCCAAGGCTGAGAAACAGGCTATGAAACATGTCGTGCCTGCAAAATTTGGTTTGGAGGCCTCTTGGTACCTTATGGTTATATTATTTTCTTCTTTGTATGTATGCTGAGAGTTTAAGCACCAGAGAAAATTCCTTGTATGTCCAATTACACTTGGCCAATAAAGAATTCTATTCTATTCATTATTTCATATTCTATTCTTATTCCATATTCTGTTCTGTTCTGTTCTGTTCCTTATTCTATTCCTATCCTTTCCTATCCTCTATTCTATTCTATTCTATTATTCCATATTCTATTCTTATTCCATATTCTGTTCTGTTCTATTCTATTCTATTCTATTCTATTCTATTCTATTCCTATTTCATTCTATTCTATTCCTTATTCTGTTCCTATCCTTTCCTATCATCTATTCTATTCTATTATTCCATATTCTATTCTATTCTATTCTATTCTATTCTATCCTTTCCATTCCATCCTATCCTTTTTTTCTATTCTATTCTATTCTATTCTATTCTATTCTATTCTATTCTATTCTATTCTATTCCTATCCTTTCCTATCCTCTATTCTATTCTATTTTCTACTCCACTCCACTCCACTCTACCCTACCCTATCCTACTCTACTCTACTTCTATTAATTCCTATCCTATCCTATCCTATCCTATCCTATCCTACCCTACCCTACCCTACTCTATCCCATCCCATCCCATCCCATCCCATCCCATCCCATCCCATCCCATCCCATCCCATTCCATTCCATTCCATTCCATTCCAGTTTTCTATTCTGTTCTGTTCCGTTCCGTTCTAATATTCTTTTCTATTCTATTTTCTATTGTATTGTGTTCGTATTCGTATTCGTATTCGTATTCGTATTCCTATTCATATTCCTATTCCTTTCCTTTCCTTTCCTTTCCTTTCCTTTCCATCCCATCCCATCCCATTCTATTTTCTCTTCTCTTCTCTTCTCTTCTCTTCTCTTCTCTTCTCTTCTCTTCTCTTCTCTTCTCTTCTCTTCTCTTTCCCATTCTCCTTCTCCTTCTCCTTCCCTCTTCTCCTCTCCTCACCCATCCCATCCCAAGGTTCCAGCTGAAGGCCTCTGTCCCAACTGCACTATGAATTCTGAGCGTGCCATGCACCTGCGTACCACACTCGCCTTGGCCTGCTTCCATCGGGGTGCGTGCATTTAGCACCTCCGTCTTTCCAGAGGATGCATGACTAATTTATTTTGGGAGAAGGCAAAACCTATTTTCTTTCTTTCTTGGCCTGCCACGGCATAGCCCTAGGAGCAGGCAGGAAGACACAGTGACTTCATAAATCCGTTTCCTTTTGGAAACGCGACAAGGAAACAGACTCTGCCTCAGTCGTGCTTCGTTTATAGCCGGTTTCCGGTCTTTATATCTTAAGAAGGGAGTTTAGCACACAATTCCCAGCCATCTGATGGATTTCCCTTGCGCCTGGGCTGCGGCAGAGTGGTGAAAAGGTGCACGGGTAATCCTCGACTTACGTCCATGAACATTTCAGCCTATAATTTTGATTGTTAAGCAATACATATTCTATTCTATTCATTCCATATTCTATTCTTCTATTCTATTCTATTAATTTTTATATTCTATACTTATTCCATATTCTATTCTGTTCTGTTCTGTTCTATTCATTATTTCATATTCTATTCTTATTCCATATTCTATTCTATTCTATTCTATTCATTCCATATTCTGTTCTATTCATTCCATATTCTATTCTTCTATTCTATTAATTTTTATATTCTATACTTATTCCATATTCTATTCTATTCTATTCTATTCTATTCTATTCTATTCTATTCTATTCTATTCTATTCATTCCATATTCTGTTCTATTCATTCCATATTCTGTTCTATTCATTCCATATTCTATTCTTCTATTCTATTCTATTAATTTTTATATTCTATACTTATTCCATATTCTATTCTAGTCTATTCTGTTTTGTTCTGTTCTATTCATTATTTCATATTCTATTCTTATTCCATATTCTATTCTATTCTATTCATTCCGTATTCTATTCTTATTTCAAATTCTATTCTATTCTATTTCCATATTCTATTCTTATTTCATATCCTATCCTATCCTATCCTATCCTATCCTATCCTATCCTATCCTATCCTTATTCCATATTCTATTCTATTCTATTCTATTCTATTCTATTCTATTCTATTCTATTCTATTCTATTCTATTCTATTCTATTCTATTCTATTCTATTCTATTCATTCCATATTCTATTCTTATTTCATATTCTGTTCTTATTTCATATTCTATTCTATTCTATTTCCATATTCTATTCTTATTTCATATCCTATCCTACCCTATTCTTATTCCGTATTCTATTCTCATTTCATATTCTATTCTCTTCCGTTCCGTTCCATTCTGTTCATTCATTCATTTATTCCGTCATGTTCATGTAGTGTCTAATGGAGGGTGGTGACCCTTTGAGAACTGCATGGAACGAAATTTAATTTTAATGGATGCCGATTGGTGTACATTCCAAGTGACCATAAAGTTATTCTAAGTCCAAACGAGGGCAGAGAATCGAGGAAAAACACCGGAAGTGTTTGAGTTCCAGGTTGCATCACTTTCCTCCAGCTGCTAGGCGGGGGGGGGGGGGAATTCCAGAGGTTTTTTTGCATCCTGGTTCACAAGGGGGCGAATTCTGACGCAAATCAACCCTTCCTGCTTTTTCTCTTTTAATCTCTCTCCAGCTAATAATAATTTGGGGTCAGAAGGAAGCAAGCAAAGTCCATCCGAACCGGTTTTGGAAATAAGGACATTCTTCGAGCTGTATGTAACAGGATAACAGAGTTGGAGGGGACCTTGGAGGTCTTCTAGTCCAACCCCCTGCTCAAGCAGGAGACCCTATACAAGTAGTCCTTGACTTACGACCACAAGTGAGCCCAACATTTTGGTTGGTAAGCGAGATATTTGTTCAGTGAGTTTTGCCCTGTTTTTTTCGACCTTCCTTGCCGCTGTTGTTATGTGAGTTGTTTAGTAACACGGTTGTTAAGTGAATCCGGCTTCCCCCTTTGGCTGTCAGAAGGTCGCAAAAGGGGATCACATGATCATCCCGCGGCACTGCAACTGTCATAAATATGAGTCAGTTGCCAAGCGTCTGAATTACAATCAAACGACCATTAGGGAGGCTGCAAAGGTGGTAACTGTGAAAGAACTATGTAAAACAGAAAAACAAGTCCGAAAAAATCAGTCCAGTTGTAGATTTTGAACAGTCATTAAATGAACTCTTGTTAAGTCGAGGACTGCCTGTCATAATTTGTCTGGCGGGAGTTGGCCTTCCCCAGGAGAGGAATATAAACGCATCTCTCAAAATAGTCTTCCAGGATGGAAGGAAACTCCCCCGTCCCCCAGGTGGCATCTTCCAGCTGTGCCAGCAGAAAAATAACACAACAGTCACAGCCACAACCGCACGCAGGGCCCAAAGAGGCAGACGTAAAACGGGCAGGAAATTGGCCCCAAAATTTGCAAAAACAGGAAACATCCGGAGGAAACCCAAAAAGATGCACGGGGGCTGCAGAGAAGGAAGGGGAAAAGGGAGAAAGGTTCAGCTTTCCTGGATTTTTGCATTGCTGTTGTGTTTGCGACGTGTTGTGTGCGTGTAAAGCCATTTGGAATGCAGGGAAATAAGAAAGGGGGGAAGGATGGAGGATAGGCTAGAGATGGAAGGGAGAAGTCAATTTAAAAAAAAAATTGCAATTTTTGCAAAAACAAAGCTTGTCGATTAGAAAGGTCGGCCGTTCGGCGGTTCGAATCCCTAGTACAGGTCTCCTGCGTGAGCAGGGGGCTGGACTAGATGACCTCCAAGGTACCTTCCAACTCTGTTACTGTTATATCTAAATATAATTAAAAAAAATTATATAGAGGGACCCTGGAGGTCATCTATCTGGCGCCTGCACGTAATCCTCGACTTACGACCCCAGTAGAGCCCAAAACAAAGGGTCTCCGCTCATCAACAGAAATTTTGGGCTCCATTGGGGTCGTAAGTGGAGGATTACTTGTCGCTGCCTTTCCAACGCCTCCAAATCCCATCATCCTCTGCGCCGGGTTGACGATGCTAGAGCTCAAGCACCTTTTCCCCGCCCACCAACCCCGAGATCTAGAGGCGGGGCGGGAAGGGGGGGGGGAAAGAACGGCGGCTCGGGGCCAGAGCGCATGCGCCTTAACAGCGGCGGTTACTGCGGTAGATTGTCCCCGCGCGGCCGCCGTCAGCTTCGCCGGAAGTGTCTCCGCTCGGCCGCCGTAGCGGGCGCGCGCGAAAAGCAGGGCTTGAGGCCTTGGCGTTGCCATGGCGGCGGTGGAAGGCCGCGGAGGGGAAGGGCCGTTGTGGGGATCTCGGGGACCGGGTCGCCCCGCCATGGAGGACGAGCTTTACCTGGAGAACATCGACGAGTTCGTCACGGACCAGAACCGAGTCGTGAGTGCGGATGCCGGGAGTGGGGGGTGGGGGGGGGGAAATCTGTGGGAAGGGTCCCTCGGTCAGTAAAAACTCTTATTATTATTACAAATAAATAAAAATAAATAAATAAAATTTAATGATGGAAATAAGTTTAGTTGCTTCCCTCAGGCCCTTTTAGAGCCGGCTCGAATCCAGCATCCTTCCCCAAACGGCTCTACTCCAACTCCCATCATCCGCAGCGGCCGATAGGGAGGGTGGTAGGCCGAGGGTCTCTTGAGTGGGGGGGACAAAGCAAGAGGGATTTGAAGAGGGGCGACTCTTTTGAGGACCCCAGTGGTGGAGCCTTTATGGCTGCTGGCTCTGCAAGGGGCTACAAAGCATCCCATAATAGTCTTTTTTGGCCTTTTGACCCTTGACCCTCCAAGGGTCAAAAGAGAGACCCCCTTTTTTTCCTTTTTTTGGGGGGTGGGGGGACCCTGAGATTTCAAATGGCAGGTCTGGTTATGCCCCTCTCTCTTCATTTGGGGAGGGGGCTTATGTGACACAACCCCCCCCCAAAATCCAGAGCAGCCCTGAACTCTGCATTCCCCTCTTGGCATTAAGGAAAATAAGGATAAGTGATAATAAATGTGTTTCTCTCTCTGTGTCTGTCGTGTGTAGTAAATCCTAATCATAATAACTTTATTTTGTCAAGGATATATAAGAAAACAGGTGAAAGTATAAACATGAAAAGAATAAGAGTAAAAAGGAATATTAGGACCGGGACGGAAGACACGCTGGTGCACTTATGCCCCTTACAGACCTCTTAGGAATGGGGCGAAGTCCACAGTAGACAGTTTAAGGTTAAAGGTTAAATGACAAAAAAAATGTGATGACTTCTCCAGAAAATAAATATAAAAAATATAAAACAGTACGTGTGTGTGTATAAACATATACATTTATATGTATGTATATGTGTCTGTATATACACGTGTATATGGGTGTGTGTGTATATACCCTGTTTCCCCTAAAATAAGACCTCCCCTGATAATAAGTCCAATCGGGCTTTTGAGCACATGTCTAAATAAGCCCTCTTCCCGAAAATAAGGCCTCCCCGAAAATATTTAAACACAGAACTGGAAATCAGGTAAGATGGCAAGAGGAGCCCCATCTTGCTCCACGCACCCCAAAATAATAAGACCTCCCTGAAAATAAGGCCAAGTGCTTTTTTCGGGGTTCAAAAAAAAATAAGACAGGATCTTATTTTCGGGGAAACATGATATATATAGGGGGGGGAAGAGAGGGAGAGACTGTAAATTAAAAAAAATATGATGATCTCTCCAGAACAATATATATATATATATATATATATACACTGCTCAAAAAAATAAAGGGAAGACAAGCAGAAGACATCCGAGATCTAAAGGAATGAAATAGCCTTATTAAATACTTTGTTCGTTACATACAGTAGTTTTGTGTTCCCTTTAGTTGTTTGAGCAGTGTATAAACTGCTCCCAACTGCAGGGTCATTGTAGTAGTAGTGGATTGTAGTAGTGGAGATTCAACATGTGGTTGCATTTTTGTTTAAATAATGACATGCATTCCTTTACAGGTAACATATAAATGGCTGAGCTTTACCTTGGGAGTTCATGTCAATCAAGCAAAGCAGTAAGTTATTGATCTCTCTTGCCTGTGCTTAGTAGTCCAGACTGAAAAACAGAAGCACATCATCTCTAATCCTCATGTAGTCCTCGTGACCACAATTGAGCCCAACATTTCTGTTGCTGCTATTGAGACTGTTGTTGTGAGTTTGCCCCCTTGTACGAACTTTCTTGCTACACTTTTTAAATGAATCACTGCAGTTGTTAAGTTAGTCACACAGTTGTGAAGTGAATCTGGCTTCCCCGTTGACTTTGCTTGTAACAACCACAATCTAGATGGCCATCACTGAGCAGCACTGCCATGTTTGACTTAAAGACCGCTTCATTTAGCGATGGAAATTCCAGGATTACATATAACAGGCTTCATTACATGTCCATCCTAATTTGGGAACATCTTCGGAACATTTTACCCTTAAGGGCAGGGGTCTTACCCTCAAAGAGAGGGACTGGCCCAAAGTCACCCAGCTGGCTTTCATGCCTAAGGCAGGACTAGAACTCACCATCTCCTGCTTTCTAGTTTTGTGCCTTAGCGACTGGACCAAATCGCTTTTAATTTTAGCTGTTTAATCTTGAGCTGCAAAGCTTACTTTGGATGACATATGCTCTTGTTTAGTTTTTCAGTGGACAGTTATTGAAAATTTCAAAAAATTGTCTGTTTTAATCTCGGTCTTTGCCCTCTTTTTTTACAGAATGTTATATGACTACGTAGAAAGGAAACGGAAGGAGAACGTGGGAGCCCAGTTGCATGTCACCTATTTACTGGCAGGGAACCTTGTTCAGAACGGGCACACCGTAAGTCAGAAAGGGGTTGTTTCTCTTGCATTGGACATTTGAATTTAAATTTGGTAGCCGGAGTGGAAGCTGAAACCTGGCATTGCAGGCTCAAATCGCTTCCCTCAAAATGAGTTCTACCGATGCCCAGAAAACATGAATGCAGATTATATATGTTAGTAATCAGTCTTGACATATTGGGAGGTAAAGAATTTTGAGTCTCTGGAAAGAGTGCAGAGAAGAGCAACGAAGAGGATTAGGGGACTGGAGGCTAAAACATATGAAGAACGGTTGTGGGAACTGGGTATGTCTAGTTTAATGAAGAGAAGGACTAGAGGAGACATGATAGCAGTGTTCCAATATCTGAGGGGCTGCCACAAAGAAGAGGGAGTCAAACTATTCTCCAAAGCACTTTAGGGTAGGACAAGAAGCGATGGGTGGAAACTAATCAAGGAGAGAAGCAAGAAGAAATTTATTGATAGTAAGAACAATTAATCAGTGGGACAACCTGCCTCCAACAGGTTGTAAATGCTCCAACACTGGAAGTTTTAAAGAAGAGATTGGATAACCATTTGTCTGAAGTGGTGTAGGGGATTGGATTAGAAGACCTCTAAGGTTTCTTCCAACTCTGTTGTTCTGTCCTATTCCTATTCCTATTCCTATTCTCTTCTCTTCTTATTTCATATTCTTCTCTTCTCTTCTTATTTCATGTTCTGTTCTATTCTGTTCTATTCTATTCTATTCTATTCTATTCTATTCTATTCTATTCTATTCTATTCTATTCTATTCTATTCTATTCTATTCTATTCTATTCTATTCTATTCTATTCTATTCTATTCTATTCTATTCTATTCTATTTTTGCTGAACTAATAAGCTGCCTTTTCTTTTTAGTACCATAAGGTTGCAGTAGTGAGAGAAGGTAAATTAGAAGGTAAGTTTATACACAACTTCAAAATCGCCTCTGAAAAATACGACAAATTTTTTTGTATGTATATTCTTCCCCATAACAACAACCCTGTGAGGTGGGCTGAGCTGAGAGGGAGAGACTGGGCCAAAGGCACCCAGTTTACCCCACTTGTTTTTAGAAAACCTCCCTCCCTCCCTCCCTTCTTCAAACGGCTTCTGCCTCCTTTCCAGCCATGAAATCCAAGTTCTCCACCCTGGCCAGCGTGCACGTCTACAGCATCCAGAAAGCCCAGCTCAGGGACAGCAGCCCCCTCTTCAACACCGACTACGACATCCTCAAGGCGAATCTCGAGAACTGCAGCAAGTGAGTGGGATCGTGGCAAGGCGACCGTTGGCATCATGGCAGCCGTTCGGCTGAGCTACGCATTGCAAGCTGACAGCCTGACATCAGTAACAGTGGCAGAGGGGAGGGGAGGGAGCAGTGGGGCTGGGGGACACAGGGAGGGAACTTACAGGAAGCAAACCCAAGAAGCACCAACTGCCAGCACGAAGAGAGGGCTTAAACCAGCAGGTTCTGACAGGTTCTAGAGAACCGGTAGCAGAAATTTTCAGTAGTTTGGAGGACCGGCAAATACCACCTCTGGCTGGCCCCAGAAGTGGGGTAGGAATGGGGATTTTGCAGTATATTTCCCCTGCCACGCCCACCAAGCCACACCACATCCACCAAGCCATGCCTACAGAACCGGTAGGTAAAAAATTTGGATTTCACCACTGGTTTAAACCATTTGTTAACACCTGATTGGACCTTGACTTGTAAGTCAGGGGGGACTGTCCGGGACCAAGGGAAAGTTAATGGTATCTTTTGCAGAAATCTCAGATCCAGCTTTCTTTCTTTTTTTAATTAGATTTATATGCTGCCTTTCTCCGGAGACTCAGGGCGGCTTACAAGGTGTTAAGCAATAGCCTTCATTCTTTTGTATATTTATACAAAGTCAGCTTATTGCCCCCACAAACTGGGTCCTCAATTTACCTACCTTAGAAAGGATGGAAGGCTGAGCCAACCTTGAGCCTGGTGAGATTTGAACCAGCAGTAATTGCAGGCAGCTGGTCTTAATAACAGGGTGCTTTAGACCACTGTACTACCAAGGCTTTGCCTCTTCTGTAACAACTTTGGCTTTAGTAAAGTCTAGGTAGTCCTTGACTGACGACCACAATTGAGCCCAAAATTTCCATTGCTAAGTGAAACGTGCGTTAAGTGAATTTTGCCCCGTGTTACGACCTTTCCTGCCACGGTTGTTAAGCGGATCACTGCAATTGTTAAGTTAGTCACAGGGTTGTTAAGTGAACGTGGCTTCTCCCGTTGATTTTGCTTGTCAGAAGGTTGCTAAAGGGAATTGCGTCACCCCCCCCCCCCCCAGGACATTGCGACCGTCATAAAAATGAGTCTGTTGCCAAGCGTCTGAAATTTTGATCACATGATCATGGGGATGCTGCAGGAGTTTATAAGTTGAAGAAAAAGTCAAGTCATTTTTTTCCAGTGCTGTTGTAACTTGTAACGGTCACTAAATGAACTGTTATAAGTTGAGGACCACCTGTGTACTTTAGGCTAATCATGGGCCAGGAGTCTGTCTTTCTTTCCTAATGTTGACCAAGTTGGGACAGTCGACAAACGGATTTGAGCGAGCCAAGAGGGACTTTGCTGAATGCTGAAATTGTTTCCACAATTTTACTTAACGATTTTCTCACTCAACAACATACATTTTGGGCTCAATTGCGGTCGTAGGTGGAGGACTGCCTGTATTTAGTTCCGTTGCTAACTGAATGTGTTTGTTCCGTTCCTAGATTCAGTGCCATTTGCTGTCCTGCCGCCGTCATCAGGCCTGTCCCTGAAGGCTCCCAGGCTGAGACCCCTACCCAGCTGCCCCCCCAGCCTCCGCCCGCCACAACTGTGCACCTCGCTCCCGCGCTCAATGGCAATGCTCCAGGCACGTCTTCCAAGCAGCCCGCCCAGCCGATGAAAGGCATTATGGGAATGTTTGCGGCCAAAGCAACCTCCAAAACCAAGAACACCAGCAAGGAAGCTAAACCGGAGACCAAAGAGACACCCAGTGTAAGTTTCCATGCTTAAAATACTTAGAGGAAGAACCAGGGCTGGCTGGGGAATTCTGGGAGTTGAAGTCCACCCATCTTCAAGCTTCCAAGGTTGAAAAACACTGATCTAGAGAAAATCCAGGTAGTCCTCGACTTACAAGAGTTCATTTAGTGACCAAAATTAGAACAGCACTAAAAAAAGTGCTGACTCACATTTATGACGGTTGCAGCGTCCCGGGGTTCACGTGATCTCCTTTTGCGACCTTCTGACGAGCAAAGTCAACGGGGGGGAAGCCGGGTTCGCTTTACAACCATGTGATTAAGTTAACAACTGCAGTCGTTCACTTAACAACGGAGGGGGGAAAAAGGCGTAAAATGGGACAAAGCTCACTTAACAAGTGTCTCACTGAATAGGAATTTTGGGCTGAGTTATGGACCTAAGTCGAGGACTGCTTGGTCTTCTCTGAAGTGGTTTTTATTGATTTTTCTTGTGTTTCCGGGATATCTTCTTTGCTAACTGTTTCCTTTAATGACTTCTAGGTTTCGGTGACCAACAGCAGAAAAGCCCCAGCGAAAGGAAATATGCTGAACAACTTCTTTGGCAAGGCAGCTGTCAGCAAAGAGGGTGAGGTCCTGTTCTGCCCCAGCTACGGACCCCAAAGAATGCAGCACACACAAAGTCCGTTCAAGCCTTAGTTTACTAAATAAACCAGTCTTTTACAACAACGGCTATTAATTAACTGCGTTAACAGCCGCCAAGAATTCAAAGAAGATTAACTGAAAGCTTACTGTGGTTGGCAGAATGCCCAGAAGCAATTTGCAGGAAGCTGATAAGATAAGCAAGACAAGACAGGAAGGTATGTGAATGAAGTTGTTCCCTGCAAATTGCTTCAGTTGGCGTTCCTCCTTAAATAGGCTAGGGGAGTGGCCAATTAGCCCCAAGCCTTACTCTTGAGGAGACCTCCTCCTGAGGAGCCACTCCTGCCTTTTGGCAGCTCTGCGCGCCCGTGACTCGAGAAGAGGCTCCTCCTCTTCCTCCTTTTCACTTATGGGAGCTTCTGGAGGTTCTGAAGGCCCTGGCTGAATCCCTGCCTCTGGCACCACATCTTCTCCAGCCTCCTCATTGTCCGACTCGAGTGCCAGCTGCACAGGCTGCTGGCATAGCACCACACTAGCCTCCTCGCTGTCAGAATCAGCTAGTAGCTGCACAGGCCTCTGATGGGCCACAATAGGTCCTCTGTACAGGTAGTCCTCGACTTATGACGATCACCATTGAGCTTAAATGCTCTTATTTCTAAGCAGGACTGAGTTGCTGAGTGAGTTTTACCCGATTTTATAACCTTTCCCGCCACACATCAAGTGAATCGCTGCACTTGTTAAAATAGCAAGACGGTTGTTTAGTGAATCTGGCTTTCCCTTCTGACTTTGCTTGTCAGAAGGTCGCAAAAGGAGATCACGTGACCCTGCACTGCAACCGTCACAAATGTGAGACAGTTGTCAAGCATCCGAAGGTGAACCGTGTGTGACCACGGGGGAGCCGCAACGGTCATAAGTGTGGAAAAACAGTCATAAGTCACTTGGATGCTGTTGTAATTTCGAATTGGTCACTAAATGAACTGTTGTAAGTCAAGCCAGGTATGAGCCAGTTGCCAAGTGTCCAATTTTTTTTTTTTTTTTAAATTTGATTTATATGCCGCCCTTCTCCAGAGACTCAGGGCGGCTTACAATGCGTTAAGCAATAGCCTTCATCCTTTTGTATATTTTATACAAAGTCAGCTTATTGCCCCCACAAACTGGGTCCTCATTTAACCTACCTCAGAAAGGATGGAAGGCTGAGTCAACCTTGAGCCTTGGCGAGATTCGAACCTGCAGTAATTGCAGGCAGCTGGTCTTTTGACCACGTGACTACACAGGAATGCTTCAAAAGTCCTAAGTGAAAAACTTTCATAAACTGTTTTTAGGGCCAGTATGACTTCGCACAGTCACTAAATGAATGATTGTAAGTCAAGGACTACCTGTACGAAAAAAAGATTGAACATTGGTTCTGATTGGAGGCATCTTGCTGCCACTGGGGGCTTAGAGGATGACCTCAGAGGGATTCATCCCTCTGAAGGTACTTATCCCATCTTGATCATCACATGTTAACTTTCCTATTTTCCTCGCTTCTGTGCAGACAAAGCCAGTGCTGAACCCGAGCAGCAGAAGGAAGAGCGATCAGCGGCCAAGTCCCCGGTTTCTTCCACGGACCCAAAATCTCCTCTTAATCCTCCTGGTCATGAGAAGGCCAGCAAGGAGGCCGAGCCAGCCAGAGGGCAGCAGAGGGATAAGAAAAGGTAGTGGATTTCTGTTCTCCTTGGTGATCCAGGCTGCAAAGTGTTGGGCTGTTTCCGTTGTTTGTGTGATTCATTGCACCACGTACAACCTTGACAACTTTAAGAAGTGTGGACTTTGCCTCCCAGAATTCCCAGCCATCATTCGTGAACTCCAGCTCCCAGAATTCCCCAGCCACCATGTGTGGACTTCAGCTCCCGAAATTTCTGTGGCCTAAAAGGCCATAATCAAAGCTTTGATTTTTGAATTCCCAGAATCCCCCAGACAGCATGTGTGGATTTCAACTGCCAGAATTCCCCCGCCAGCATGTGAGAATATGCAGGGGGAAAAAATAATTAGAAGAATAATGTGCCATAAACAAACAAACAAACAAATAAATACACAAATAAGCAAACAAGCAATTCAGTTTAAGATGTGCCTGGCTCCAATTTTTAATGGTGGCAGAATAATCCTGGCTGAAAGTTGTAAAATTTATAAGGAAAACCTAACTTCTGTGCCTAGAAAGAGTATTTAGTTTGGGAAGATTCTTTAGGGGACTCTCCACTGAGCTGTTTATTTTATTTTAAAAGCTCAATAAGAGATTGTCTTCTAGTTTAAGTCAGAGGGGGCTGTTAAGTGAGTTTTGACCCATTTTATGACTTTTCCTGCCATAGTTGTTAAGTGAATCACTACAGCTGTTAAGTTAGTAACAGCTTTATTAAGTGTTGTGGTCCACCAGCAGCCTGCGGAGCTGGCAGCGGAGTCGGACAGTGTGGAGACTGGGGAGGACCATGGGGCAGTCCTGGAGTCTGGGGAAGGCCCGGACGAGGGCTCTGCATCAGAGGCAGAGATGGGGCCAGGGCCATCTGGGAGTGATGCGTGGACTCCGGAGCCTCCAGAGTCGGACAGCAGAGAGGCAGAGGAACAGGAGGAGCCTGTTCCTAGTGCACGCATGCGCAAAAGCTACCAGAAGGCAAGAGCAGCTAAAGCAAAAGGGACGACTCGGGAGTAAGGCCAGGAGATGATTGGCCCCTCCCAGAAGGCTTAAAAGAGAAACAAAGGCACTTGGGCCTTTTGCAGGAAAGCAACGTTGCTAACTCTGTTTCCAGTCGGCATCTCTTGTTTGTTTCTGAACTTCGTGGGGCTTTGCCAAGTAAGGCATTTGGCAGGGTGTCAAAAAAGATAAAGGTTGGTGATTATCCCAAAAGACTTCTTCCGAAGGACTTGTTTTGCAACTAATTGGGACTCAGCTGTGAATAACGTAATTCACAACTATTACAATAAAATAGGTTTGGGACTAATTGGGTATTGTAATTACTCAGTAAGCCTAGGTCCAACATTAAGTGAATCCGTTGACTTTGCCTGTCAGAAGGTTGCAAAAAGGGGATCAAAATGACCCCGGGACAAATATGAGTCGATTGCCAAGCATCTGAATGTAAATCACGTGACCATAGGGATGCTGCAACGGTCGTATGTGTGAAACACACGGTCATAAGTCCCTTTTTTCAGTGCCGTTGTAACTTTGGACGATGACTGACCGAATGGTTGTAAGTTGAGGAATACCTGCTTTGGCAAAGCTTTCATTTTCCTTCTTTTTTTTTTTTTTTACCTAAGCCAAGCTCTCTTTTTCTCCCAGAGCAAAGAGGACAGACCTGTCTGATGAGGAGGAGAAAGGAACGGCCCGGCTGAAGAAGAAAAGGCGTCGAATCAAACAGCCTCAGTCAGACAGCAGCGGTGATGAGGAAGGTGAGTAGAGGTGGGACTCACCGACACTTTAAATCAGGGGTCTCCAACCTTGGCAACTTTAAGACTTGTGGACTTCAACTCCCAGAGCTCCTCAGCCAGCTGCTGAGGAGCTCTGGGAGTTGAAGTCCACAAGTCTTAAAGTTGCCAAGGTTGGAGACCCCTGATTTAAATCAACCCTCGAAGCCAATTCGAACCCTCATAAATCTTTGGCTGGGCTTCCCAACCTGCAAAAATGTAGAGGCCACCGAGCCTTCCTGTCCATCTGGAGCCTTTGAAAACGAAGAACAAAAGGCTACGTATGCAGCCGAGCCATAAAAACGATACAGAAAACGGACAAATTATTTTTCTCTTCTTGCTATGGTAGAACATCAGGCATTCATCCATCAAAGGTCATGGTGGGAGATTCAGAACCAAATAACAGGAAGTAATTTGTACACAATTTCCCAGAAATGTTCTGCCATCAGGTATAAGGTAAAGGTAAAGGTTCCCCTCGCACATATGTGCTAGTCGTTCCTGACTCGGGGGCGGTGCTCATCTCCGTTTCAAAGCCGAAGAGCCAGCGCTATCCGAAGACGTCTCCGTGGTCATGTGGCCGGCATGACTCAACATCAGAGGCCCACGGAACGCTGTTCCCTTCCCACCAAAGGTGGTCCCTATTTTTCTAGTTGCATTTTTTACACGCTTTCGAACTGCTAGGTTGGCAGAAGCTGGGACAAGTAACGGGAGTTCACCCCGTTACGCGGCACTCGGGATTCGAACTGCTGAACTGCCAATCTTTCGATCGACAAGCTCAGTGTCTTAGCCACTGAGCCACCATGTCCCTTTTACCATCAGGTATAGAGGTGGATAATTTAGATGGAGGATCCATCCATGGTCAGTGGTTTCTTAAGGGATCATGTCAGCCTTTGGTATCACAGGCAGATGGTCTATCAAGTACCAGTTACTAGCAAAACTCGTGCAAGTAAGCTCTTATTAAAAGTATTACTAGCAGCAATTAGTAGTAGTAATTAGGCTTATTTTCAAAGTAGTGCAAAATATGACTGGTTGCCACGATGTAAAAAAAGATGTTGAAATTCTGGAAAGAGTGCAGAGAAGAGCAACCAAGATGATTAGGGGACTGCAGGATAAAACCTGATGTCAGCACTTCAACCTGCATTTCCTCTAGTGCTGACATAAGAAGGAGAAGAGGGGGGCAGCTGGCAAGAGGACGCTTGACTTCTCACCTACTTATTTTCCTTGAAGTTAATATCCCCTAGGAGATGAGATGGGAGGGGGGACATTCCTGGGAGCTGAAGTAATAGATATGGGGAGAGTGATTTGGAAGAAGGCCAATGAAGCGCAGAGAATTGGGGAACGGAAAGGGAAGGTTTGGGGTCAGGAAGTCAGAGTTGGCTACGCCACGATCGGGGACAGATTGTCATGCTTAATAAAATGAAAGATTTTACCGAAGACTATTCGTTTGGAAATGCGATTTATTTTATTTGAGATGACATCGAAACCTGACACCTACGATGAATGGTTGCAGGACTTTAGGGGTGTTTTAATGTGTTCCGAGCCAAACTATTTAATCGGGTTTTATATTGTCTTTTAAATTTTGTCATCTGTATGTTTTATCTCTTTGGCTGTTCACCGCCCTGAGTCCTTCGGGAGTAGGGCGGTATATAAATCTAATAAAATAAAAATAAAATAAATAAATAAACTGGACAGCTGAAATGCTATGGGGTTTCCTGCTTGAGCAAGAGGCTGGACTAGAAGACCTCCAAGGTCCCGTCCAACTTTTTTATTCTGTGCTGTGCTGAATGCCACTCAGCTTCATCCTGGACGTTGCTGACTTAATGCAATGAACTAGTTTCAGATCCAGAACATACTTTGTGGCTATTTCATGACCAAAACAGGATTGCCCAATAAAAGTGGACATAAAGGGAGACTGGACAGTCTTTAGCCCAATGTTTCTTTGGCATACATTAAGGAGATCGGTCAGTGTGGTGGAGCAGGGAAGGTACCACTAGAGGAAAGCCTATTCTGTTCCTCCCTCAGCCTTGGATGCTCATGGAGTCATTTGTTTACATGCAGAAGGAAAGGATACGGCTGAAGTCACGCAGGCAACAGCAAGTCAGATTTACAGTGTTATTCCTTCTTGCAGACTCTTCCTCACTGGCAACCTCTGAAGACAATCCTCCTGCGCCAGCTCAGAAGCCTCAGCCACAGCCAGCCCCTGCGCCCGTGGAGGTAAATATGCCTAAGCACAGGGATGTGGGTGTGAGAGAGGAGAGAAGGAAGGAAGGAAAGAGAAAGAGGAGAAAGAAATAAAAATGTGTGAGACAGAAAGGAGAGAGAGGAGAGAAACAAAAGGAAGGGATGAAAGATGAGAGAGAAGGATGAGAAAGAAACAAGAAAGGAGAGAAAGAGGAAGGAAGGAAAAGAGAAAGAGGAAGGAAGGAAAAGGAAGGAAAAGAGAAGGGGAAGGAGAGGAGAAGGGGAAGGAGGAAGGAAGGCAAGAGAGGAGAAAGAAAAAAATGTGTGAAACAAAGAAAGGAAAGAAAGGACAGAAACAAGGAAGCGGTGTGAGAGAAGGATGAAAGAAACAAGAAAGATGAGAAAGAGAAGGAGAAAAAGAAAAGGGAAGGAAGGAAGGAAAAGAGAAAGAAGAAAGGAAAAGAAGGAAGGAAGAAGAAGGGAGGGAAGGAACATTGGACGTGTGTCTGTATCTATTCCAAATTTGGAGTGAAAATTCCTGAATCCAGTCTCATAATAACAGGAAGTCCTCAACTTACAACCATTCATTGGGTGACTGTTTGAAGTTACGATGACACTGAAAAAGGTGACTCGCAACCGTTTTTCACACATGATCAAAATCTGGACGCTTGGCAACTGGCATGTACTTATGACGGTTGCAGCATCCTTGGAGGTGGGGTGTCACATGATCCCCTTTGGTGACCTGACCAGCGAGATCAATCGGGGAAGCCAGATTCACTTCACAACCCTGGTTCTAACTTAACCACTGCAGCGGTTCACTTAACAACTGTGGCAAGAGAGGCCGTAAAACGGAGCAAAACTGACTTTTTAAAAAAATGCCTCGCTTAGGAACACAAATATTGGTTGCTCCATTGTGGTCGTAAGTCGAGGACTACCTCTATAGGTAGAAAAGGATTCCATACAGCTGACGTTAACAGCTTGAGCCGACTCCTGCTGGATCCAGCCGAGGGCTCTCTAAATCCCCCCGGATCTGTTTCTCCCAGGTGCCACACAAACAGGTGTGCCCTTGCAAGAAGACTATTCCCCGAGGCACTATTCCCCTGGCTTTTATTCACCCACAATAAAACATTCTCCCACAGTGACCGACAGTTGTGCTTGTTGAATATGTCCGAATAGGGCAGGGACTCCTCACCGTCTTCCTTTTCCTCTGCCCTCTTTCAGGCTTCGGTGGGAGTGAAGAAACGCAAGCGGAAACGTGTCTTGAAATCCAGAACTTTTGTGGATGACGAAGGCTGTATCGGTAGGTAGCCCAGGTGTCCCCGGGCACAATAAATCTCCCGTGGTTCTGAATGGATCGGTCGGTTTTTCATTAACTGGTTGAGAAGGTCCATCAGGTTATAAATATTTATATAAATAAGTATCAGACAAGGAAATATCAAATAGCTTATGAATGAACGTTAAGTATTAGAAGTATTATGTTATCTATAGTGGAGTTAAGGTTTCAGGGGGGGAGTTAGTAGTCTGAGGATAAGTAGGTTAATCTATCTTATGATAGTTAAATGAAATACCTTGTATTTTGCTCTGGGAAGTCGGGGGGGGGGGGAGGATGGGATGAGGGGAGGGAAAGGGTGGGGGGAATATTGGGGGGGGAAATCTTTTTTTTTTTCTGTAAAACTTTTCAATTAAAAAAAATATTTATATAAATAAATAAAAGTTTCAGCCCTTTTAAGAGAGCATCCTGTAAAGTGCCCTTGGCTGCTCCTTCCTTAGATGTCACCTGTCTCTGGTGAACCTCTTCGGAGCCCAGCCCCCCACCCCCACCCACCCCTTTGGACCTGTGGAAGTCAGGTGTTCCCACCTGGCGAGTGTTGGGACAGCCAAGAAGTGCATACAAAGCTTTAGCTTCGCCATATTGTTTGGTCTAGAGCAGGGGTCAGCAACCTGCGGCTCCGGAGCCGCATGTGGCTCTTTCATCCCTCTGCTGCGGCTCCCTGTCGCCAGTCAGCTGCACAATTGATAGTTAGAATAAAGTTAGGAAAACTTTATTTCAGTTAGAATAAAGTAGAGGAAAAAGGATGCCGCGTTAGGAGGAGACACTGGTGGGGGGAACCGGACTTCCGGTTGGCTCCAGAATTGGAACGGGGGGCTTCCGGTTAGGGCCCTTGTGGCTCTTTTGAGTGTTTAAGGTCTAGAGTTAAGGCATCTGGCTAGAAAACGGGAGGTGTTGAATTCAAGTTCCACCTTAGGCATGAAAGCCAGCTGGGTAACTTTGGGCTAAACACCAGGAGACGGTGAGTTCTAGTCCCCCTAAAGCATGAAAGTTGCCTGGGTGACTTTGGGCCAATCGCCAGGAGATGCTGAGTTCCAGTCCCGCTTTAGGCATGAAAGCCCGCAGGATGATTTTGGGACAGTCAATTCTCAGCCCAACCCACCTCGCAGGGTTATTGGGGAGGAAATAGGAGGAAGGAGCATTAGGTGTGTTCGTTGCCCTGAGTTATTTGCAAAAAATAATAAAAGGCAGGATGCAAACAAAACAAACAAATATTGTCCTGTAACTGAAGCCCTGGTTTTAGGTTTTAGGTTATTCCTTTCGACATCGGTCCTTGACTCACGAACCACAATTGAGGCCAGAATTTACGTTGCTAAGTGAGAAACTCATTGAGTTTTGCCACGTTTTACGACTTCCCTTGCCATGTTTGCTAAGTGAATCAACTGCTGTTGTTAAACGAGTCACACGGTCGCGAAGTGAATCTGGATTTTCCCCGTTAATTTTGCTTGTCGGAAGATCGCAAAGGGGGAATAATCACGTGACGCCGTGACCGTCGTAAATACGAGCCTGTTGCCAAGCATCCAAATGTGAAATCACATTGACCAGGGGGATGCAGCCACAGTTGTAACTCTGAAAAATGGTTCCAAGTCACTTTTTTTTCGGTGCCGTTGTAACTTTGTACCGTCATTAAGCAAACGGTTGCAAGTCGAGGACTAGCCGTATAGTATTGTTTGCCACTCTTTCTTTTCCTTAAATGAAACATACCCAATTCCTGCAAACAGACGTTCTCGAGAGCAAGCAAGAAAGGGAAACCTTCCAGGTCTTATCCGTGTAAACTTGTGTCTCCTCTTGTTCCCAGTGACGGAAAAAGCCTACGAGAGTGAATCTTGCACGGAGAGCGAAGAGGACGTCCGCACCAAACCCCTCGCAGCTCACAAGGCCCCTCCTGGCCCCCCAAAAAAAGACCCCAAAGAGGAGAAGAGAGCCACCAAGAAAGGAGGACTGGTCCCTGGCAAGGCCAACAAGCAGGCCTCCATCATGGGCTTCTTCCAGAAGAAATGAGCTCCAGAGGATTTGCAGGAATCCCCTTCCCTTAGGAGGCACGGGATTTGCTACGTAGGTGAACTCTCGGGATCCAGACGGTGGGACTTGGGAAGCTTCTGATCCCGAAATTAGATGAACACCGGGTGCTGGAAGACTTGCACGGGGCAGCCAGGCGCTTAGAAGTTTTCAATCGAAGACAGTACACCTTCCTTGGTCTTTTTAAAGCAGAGCTTTTGAGGCAGGTCCTCCTCAGGTGTGGTGGCTCCACATCTTTGGCTCAGATCCATGCTCAAGAAATTGAACGGCTGTCCCTCCTCCTCAATGGCGGGATTGCAGTCCCTTCCTGAGAACGGGAAGGGGGCTCTTGTCTCTCTTGGGGTTATCTTTGGGGGCACAAGTTGCCTCCTCGTTGACAAGAGGTCCACGGGGGTCTCCAGAGGGAAGCCCGAGGAAGCCAGCAGAGATGCCTCCAAGAAGATCTAGGTGGGACTTCATGATCCCACAGGACTTGCTTCCAAGAATAAGACCCCCGCGAGATCTCATGATCCGTTAGGACTTGCAGCTGGAAACATCTGGCCTGCCCTCTTCAAGGATCTCCTAGCCCCGTAAGGCCCCTCTGTTCCCCAGGAACAATTGCCAAGTCGAGATCGTTGAGGGACACTTTGGTCTTCTAAGAAGGCCATCTATTGACTTCCGATTCCTTCAACCGAACCCTCCGGATTCCGCAGATCTTGCAACCAGCTTTGGATCCAGGAAAGCTTTGATCCAGCCTCCGAAAGATCCCCAGCCTGGGAATCGGCCAGGGGAATCTTGCTGCTTTCTTGAAGCCCCTAATCGGATTGGCCGTTGTGAATTCCCCATAATGAGAATCCCTTCAGGATCGGCTAGGAGCACCGTTAGGGTGGAAGATCCTACTCTGTCCTCCACACATCGGCTGAAATAACTACAAATACCTTCCCAACATGGTTACACGAACCCGTGGCCCTGGTTTCCCCACCTCCAAAGAATGTGCCTTTGGGTTGGACCCTCTGGGGGGGGGGATGCATAGCAGCCCCTCCATAAGCTGGGATGAAAAATTGGTGATCTTTTGCTATTTTGGGGGCAGGGTCTGCTTAAGAACTTGGCCGTTGATATCGAAGGAACAAGAAGGAAGACACTTCTGGTCCCAGCTCCCAAAGAACTTAAACTTAAAAGATCTACAGAGGCCTCAGATTTAGGTACAGCCAGTCCTACAATTTGGACATTGTCAACTATTTGTGACAAAAATCACAACTGCCTCTTGGATTATCCTTTTGCCTCTCCCTGGTGTGTCTCCGAGTTTCCACTTCTCCAGGAGTTTTCTGATAAAGTGGGTAGTGTTATTTTCCCAGGTTTTCCACGGGATTTTCTCAGCGGGGAGAGGAAAAGGAGCTGGAATTGAGGTCCGTTGTCACACCAGGCAAGTATTGTATAGACACACGCACACACAGATTATAACACAGTTCAACTCTAGCAGTACTTATGCTACTTTTGCAGCCTTTAAGGCTTCATGTTTGGGCTGCAGACGTGCACATGACCCCCTCAATAAATGAGGCACATCCGTGCATCTCCTCTCCCAACTTGTGGCTGGCTATTTGGCTTTTTGCAGCCAAATAATGGTAGTTGAGTTATAGGCCATGCGGCAAAAGATGCTTTCCGGGAAGAGATCCCCCAAATAAACTTTCTTTTAAAATTCCAGATGGCTTCTTAGAATGAATTTATCTATTTGGACTGCTAGAAGGCCAAAGGAGAAAGCTTTTTCGCCTTTTTTTAGCTCAAGTGTATTTTTCCACAGCGGTTTAAGCCTGAAAAAGCTGGACTCCAGCTTTGCTTCCCACGAGCAAGTTTAATCCCTTGCTGAAAAAAAATCAAAAATGATCCCAAAAGTATTCAGATTGCAAGGAAATGTCTCTCGCCCTGGTTTGATCAGCTCCCGGGTCAGTGTTTCCCAACCTCGGCAGGTTTTAAGAGGGGTGGACTTCAACTCCCAGAATTCCCCCATTCGAGCACAGCTGGCTGGGGAATTCTGGGAGTTGAAGTCCACCCCTCTTTTAAAACCTGCGAAGGTTGGGAAACACTGCAATCTTAGTGGCTCATTTTACAATGAACGCCCCAGGGCACTAATAATACAGCTATTTTTTTGAGATGTGCGTTTAGTTTAGTTTAGTTTAGTTTAGTTTAGTTTAGTTTAGTTTAGTTTAGTTTAGTTTAGTTTAGTTTAGTTTAGTTTAGTTTAGTTTAGTTTAGTTTAGTTTTATTTGATTTGTATACCGCCCTACTCCCGAAGGACTCAGGGCGGTGAACAGCCACAGGATAAAAAACATAAAATACAAAATTTAAAACTGAATAAAATCGAATTAAGCAAAGTTTGTCAACTTCCTATCAAAAAACCAGTCTGTAGTGTTTACTCCAGTTTTGTATGTCAAACCCCAGGGCAGGAAGTGAGTCTGGCTTTATTTGAGGAGAGAATGATGGGTTGGATAAGGAGTTAAGAGGCCTCTGTTGTCTGAGGTTAACAAAAGTTGGGCTTCCCCGAGTTTCCCCACTTTTTATGTCTTTTCTTAAAACTTTTTTTCCCCCCCCAAGAAATTTATACCGGAAAAGCCAAGTTGAATAAAGAGATGGTCTTGTATGTTACTTTTCCCCCTTCTTAATTTGTTTTTGGCAGGGCGGGGCTGTTTGATTTGAGATTCGTGCCTGTACTGCTGTTTGGTCAAGGTCCTTCCCTGAAACTTTGAAAGTTTCCCACGCAAGTGAATTCTTCAAAAGCGAGTCCACCCATAGCCGCCTTCATTGTGTTCATTTAAAAAAAAATCCTATTTTAAACAGAATAGCTGGAGATCTTCTATCCCAGTGTTTCTCAACCTTGGAAGCTTGAAGATGGGTGGACTTCAACTCCCAGAATCCCCCAGCCAGCGCTGCTGGCTGGGGGATTCTGGGAGTTGAAGTCCACCCATCTTCAAGCTTCCAAGGTTGAGAAACACTGTTCTAGCCCAAGATATTGGTACACAGCTATGGTGTCACCTCCGATTCCTTATTTTTAATAAAACTACCCAATTCCTGCAACCGTCCTTCGTATGTTTTGAGCCTCCAGTCCCCTGATCATCTTCGTGGCTCTTCTCTGCACTCTTAAAAAACAGCTGGAATTCTTTACTACTCAGGACTTATCCAAAAATGTCAGATCTTGACATGGATACAATCTAGAACTTTTGAGCTCAACCCTTATTGGCTGCATGGCCGCATCGATATACAGGTTGTCCTCAGTTTTGACCACAATTGGTCAGGAAATTCATTTTTTAAGTGACGGGGTCATTAAGTGAGACGTCACACAACTACACTAAACGCACGGCCATCTTTGCAATGGTCATTAAGGGATCCACCACCGGTCATTAAGCAAGATCTCACGATGGCACCTAGCTTCACCTATTAGCCTGTCTGAGGTCAGCCACTCGGTTGTGGGGAGGGCTACCACATCTGGACTGCCAAACATCTGGACGGAATGGCCTACGCACCTCGGGCCTAGCTATCTTGTACGGGCATGCACTGCCGGTCGTGTGTGTGTGTGTGTGTGTGTCTGGGGGGGTATTTGTGAGAAAAAGTTGTGCATTTTATGGCACATTCAAATCACATTTTGGTGAAAGTATACCAGATAAAAATATAAAAAAGGTATGTAACTTTTATTTCATTTCTCACAGCCAGGAAATCAACCAAGTCTCTGTTATGGGATCTCTTGGCACTCTGATGCTTTGGTGTGCGTTTGTGTGTAGAGAGACATATATATATATATATATATATATATGTCTCTCTCTATATGTATTTATATATATATATAACTTACGTAAAATATGTGTGTGTGTGTGTGTGTGTGTGTATGCCAGGGTTTTTCCAATGTAAATCAAGATTTAGCTCTGGAACGAGCTACCTCCTGGAATACAGCAGATCCCGGATCTCCGCACTTTCCGCAAGGCCCTGAAGACGTTTTTATTTCAGCCAGCCGGCCTGGCCTGAATAGGTTTTATGGGTTAGTTTTTTAATTGTATAGCTAGGGGTTTTAAATTGGGAGGCCGATTAATTTCATTTATTTTTAGTTATCTTAACTTTTATATTGTATGTTATTTTAATTTTCGGCTGTTCACCGCCCTGAGTCCCTTCAGGGAGAAGGGCGGTATATAAATTCAATAAATAAATTAAGTAAATAAGATGTTTACATAGCCATAGTTCAGTGAAATCCCAATTCACTTATTTTCTAGGCTTTATCAGACATTAACCAGCATTTTGCTGTCTGTTATAAGACTTAAGGGAGACTAAAACAGACAGCAAAATGCTGGTTAATGTCTGATAAAGCCTAGAAAATTGGTGAATTGGGATTTCACTGAACTATGGCTATATAAACATCGTGATTTACATAGGAAAAACCCTGGCTAAAACAACAATACACATATAGATCTATGAAAAAAGAACAAAATAAATATATATATATAGGTGTGTGTGTGTGTGTAGATAGATAAATGCGTGTATGCGGTGTAACGTTATGCACACGTGCAGCAGACACGCGTCCATCCAGCCTTCGGGGACACGTTAGGCTTCACCTCTTGGCAAGGCGACGGGGGAGGGAGGGGAAAAGGCACGTCGGGGGGCGAGAAGCCCGGCGGCTCATGAATATTCACGAAGGGGCGTGGCCACGCCCGACGCAGGGCCGCGCTCCGCCAGGGCCGCTCATAAATATGGAGCAGGAGGCGTGGCCGGCTCCGCCCCGCCCTCCTCCCGCCGGGAGAAGATGGCGGCGGCGGCGGTGGGGCCAGGCGGGCGGGCCGCGGGCTCGTCGGTTCCGTCGCTACGGCGAGGCCGGGGTCGGCGGCGTCGGGACGAGGCCGTCCCAGCGGACGACGACGGAGCCCCGGAGACCCCGGCGCGGCACTCGGGCCAGCGGGAGGGCGCCGCCGGAGATCCGGGCCCTCCGCGAGGTGCGTGGCCGACGTAACGTGTGAACGGACGCGCGTCGACGTGGCGTCAGGGGGGGGCAGGGAGCGAGCGAGCGGGAAGCGCGGCCATTGGCTGCTTTGGAAAGGGGGCGTGTCCGCCGGGCTCGTGTGAACGCGGGCCGAGAGGCCTTGGGGCGGCCACCCGCCTTCCCATCATCCGCAGCCATCCTGCGATTAGGAGCGGGCGGAGGGTGACCTGCCGGCATCGGCGTGTCCGTCGAAGGGGTCGTGGGGAGGCCGCGGTGGTCTTTCCCGGATTTGTTCGCTGGCCAGCCCGCCTTAAGGCTCGCAAGCTTGAGAGGCTTATGAAGGCGGCGGTGGTTGTGTGAATGCAGGCTGGCTGTCCCTGCAAGGCGTTCACGTGAAAAGAGGCCGAGTTCTGCAAATGCTGGCTGGATGGGAGTCTTTTCTAGCAGGCCGAGATTTGGGGTTGGCTTGTGTGTGTCCAGCGTAGTGTCCCCTCAACCTTTGGCCACTTTGGAGATGGCTGGACTTCAACTCCCAGAATTCCCCAGCTGGCACAGATGGGAGAAAGACCCAGCAGAGCTGACTGTGGAATTCTGGGAGTTGAAGTCCACCCAACAAAGGTTGAGAAATGCAGGTAGTCCTCGACTTACAACCACAATTGAGCTCCAAATCTCTGTTGCTGTGAGTTTTGCCCCTTTCTTGCCTCGGTTGTTAAGTGAATCACTGCTATTGATAAATTAGGGAGCGCAGTTGTTAAGTGAATCTGGCTCCCCCCCTCCCATTGACTTGGCTTGTCAGAAGGTCACAAAGTGGAATCACACGACCCAGGGATACCGCGACCGTCATAAATATGAAACCGGTTGCCCAAGCGTCTGAATTTTGATCATATGACTGGAGATTCCCCAGGGGTCGTAAGTGTGTGAAAAGCGGTCATAAGTCACTTTTTTTTCCAGTGCCATTGTAAACTTTGAACAGTCACTAAATGAACCGTTGTAAGTCAAGGACTACCTGTACTGATACAGAAGCTGTATTTAAAGTAATGCTGGCTGGGGAATTCTGGGAGTTGAAGTCCAGAAGTGGCTGCACTCGAAAAAGACGGGGCTACAGTGCACGTGAGAAGGAAACGTGGTGTGTTTTGGTTCCTCGAACATTGTTGAGATCGTCTCCGTGGGACCCTTTTTGTGGCAACTTGGCAACTTTTAAGACTTGGGGACTTCAACTCCCAGAATCCCCCAGCCTCTTATGATCCAGAGGGAAACAGGAAGCAAATATGGCTGGGGGATTCTGGGAGTTGAAGTCCACAAATCTTAACAATTGCAGAAACGCTGGTTTAGAGAGCACAAGGGACCTTGGGTGTGAAGTGTGGTGTGTGTTGATTTCTGTAATAAGGGGGGGGGTCTCCAAACTTGGCGACTTTTAAGAAGTGTGGACTTCAACTCCCAGAATCCCCCGGTCACAGTGGCTTCCTGTTTCTCTCTGGATCATAACAGGCTGGGGGATTCTGGGAGTTGAAGTCCCCAAGTCTTAAAAGCTGCCAAGTTTGGAGACCCCTGTCCTAACAGTGTTGGTATCATCGCGGTGGGACCCTTGCCAGACCCAGCCCCCCCCTTCCCCAGATCCAGCGAGAGAAACAGGAAGCAATTATGGATCTCTTCTAGATCCGTCTGGATCGGGAGAGCAAGGAGATCCCTTGCCTGGAATGACGAGAACGGAAGGAACCGCATTTTTCTAACTTTACTAGCAGCCGGTTTTCCTCCACCTTCGTTGAAAGGACTTCCACGGTCCTTCCACCCTCAGAGTCTTCTGCACACCAGCGTGTGCATTCACAAGTGGGCATTGCACACGCGTGTGCCAAAAGTCACATTACGCCTGGTTTGCATTTTGGGAGATTTTGTTAATTTGTTTGTATCCTGTCTTTATTACCATTACAAATAAGGTGGTAAATTTACCCAACACCCCTCCCTTTTCCTATTTTCCCCACAACAACAATCTTGTGAGGTGGATTGGGCTAGGAGGGAGGAAATGGCCCCAAATCACTCAGCTGGCTTTGAGCCTAAGGTGGGACTAGAACTCACCCTCTCCTGGTGATTGGCCCAAAGTCACCCAACTGTCTTTTGTGCCTAAGATGGGACTAGAACTCACTGTCTCCTGGTGATTGGGCCAAAGTCACCCAGCCAGCCTTCGTGCCTAAGGTGAAACTAGAACTCACCGTCTCCCGGTGATTGGGCCAAAGTCACGCAGCCGGCCTTCATGCCTAAGGTGGGACTAGAACTCACCCTCTCCTGGTGATTGGCCCCAAATCACCCAACTGTCTTTTGTGCCTAAGATGAGACTAGAACTCACCGTCTCCCGGTGATTGGGCCAAAATCACCCACCTGAGACTAGAACTTACCGTCTCCTGGTGATTGGCCCAAAATCACCCAGTCGGCCTTTGTGCCTAAGGTGAAACTAGAACTCCCAACCTCCTGTTTTCTAGCCTGGTGCCTTAATTCCCCGACCAAAATAGCTCTCACTATTAATTATCACGATGAATATTCCGTTCACAAGCCCAGGCCGTACCATTTCCTACCAGCCTTGTGTCCTGCTCCGGGATGCTCACTATCCTTGGTGTAATTTTGAGGGTTTAGCTGGTTTGATTTTTATCTCCGTTACTGCCGTGTGTTACTCAGGATCCTCCGGGCTGTAGTAGTAACTAAATAAAAAATAATAAAATCTTGGTGTCCAGAAAACAGCATGACTCACAGGGGAGATTTTTGCAAAGTGCGAAAATAAATTGGGAGTAGAGGTTTTAGTCTAATCTTGGTTTGAAAAAAGACACACACACACACACACACACACACACACACACGAGGCAGTGCCAGTGAGAGCGTTTTGTGCGTTTTTTGGCACGTTTCGACTCTACCTGGCATGCAGGAATGGCGAAAATTCTCCCTCGGTGCGTCTTTTTAAAAATAACTGCTAAGCATGAGTCACCTCCTGGCTGGGCAACTTACGCAATCAAAGCAGGACGGCGGAAGGAAAAAAAAAAAATCGGACCGTCCAGAAATGTGGTCCCTGCCCTAAGTAACCACACAACAATGAATGCCCCAAATTTAAGATGACAACAAATTCAACAATCCGTCCTAAGAGATCTAAAAGATGCAAAAAAAACCCCACAAAAAACAAACCAACGACAATAACACAAATTCTAGTGTAATATTTTAGGGCAGTGTTTCTCAACCTTGGAAGCTTGAAGATGGGTGGACTTCAACTCCCAGAATTCCTTAGCCCAGTGTTTCTCAACCTTGGAAGCTTGAAGATGGGTGGACTTCAACTCCCAGAATTCCCTAGCCCAGTGTTTCTCAACCTTGGAAGCTTGAAGATGGGTGGACTTCAACTCCCAGAATTCCCTAGCCCAGTGTTTCTCAACCTTGGAAGCTTGAAGATGGGTGGACTTCAACTCCCAGAATTCCTTAGCCCAGTGTTTCTCAACCTTGGAAGCTTGAAGATGGGTGGACTTCAACTCCCAGAATTCCCTAGCCCAGTGTTTCTCAACCTTGGAAGCTTGAAGATGGGTGGACTTCAACTCCCAGAATTCCCTAGCCCAGTGTTTCTCAACCTTGGAAGCTTGAAGATGGGTGGACTTCAACTCCCAGAATTCCCTAGCCCAGTGTTTCTCAACCTTGGAAGCTTGAAGATGGGTGGACTTCAACTCCCAGAATTCCTTAGCCCAGTGTTTCTCAACCTTGGAAGCTTGAAGATGGGTGGACTTCAACTCCCAGAATTCCTTAGCCCAGTGTTTCTCAACCTTGGAAGCTTGAAGATATGGCTAGGGAATTCTGGGAGTTGAAGTCCACCCATCTTCAAGCTTCCAAGGTTGAGAAACACTGGGCTAGGGCTATAACTGCAGTGCAGTGTGTTAAAAGGGGGAGAAAAATTGGCTTGGAAATGGACGAGGGAGGGGCTCAGCGGGCTTCCCCCACAGGGAGTTAGAGAGCATCCCCCCCCTCGTGAAATAATCACGGATAAGTCTCAGTACCAATAGAAAAGAGAATCTGGGTAGATCAGGATTGAAAACTGGGTCCTTGGTGGTTTCCTTAAAGACGTCTCATGACCCAACTAGGGAACATTATCAGTTACAAAGCATCGATGTCCCCACTGGTGCAGGTGATGCTTTGCAAAATTGAATGGCTTTCCAGCTGTTTTGGCGAAGGACTTCTCTGCTGGATCCCCCATGGTTTTATGTAAACATTGGTTTACAATAAACCTGGTTTTCAACTCCTACTGATGCGCCAAAGCAGGCCAGAGGTTCCCACCCCTTGGCCGAGATCTCCGTCCACATTCCTGACTGACAGCTGCCTGGTTTCTCCCCCCCCCCTCCTGTGTGTCAGGGCCACGTGCTCCTCTTTGAAAATAAACACACCCATGTCTTCCTTTGAAACACACCCGTTTCGTAACGAAATCTGTGCATGGAACATTTCTCTTTCCGAAAAGGGGTTGTAAAATCTGGGATGCGGTCATGTTGGAGAATCCAAGACCTCGGTGCCCTTAAAACTTTCTTTTTCCAGCAAGCCGAGCTGGCTTAACATAACATTTTTTAAAAAAAACATTTTTAACTGGTTTGTCATTTTAAATTGGGGCCAAATTAATACATATCCTTTTAATTGTTTTTAATGTTTGTATTGTATGTTTTTAGCTGGCTGTACACCGCCCTGAGTCCCTCGGGAGAAGGTGCGGTATATAAATTCGAAATAAAATAAATAAAATAAATGTTCATGGCTCACCGAATGACTGCGTTGCTTAGACACGCCGGTTTCCACTCTCCACTGTGGTCGTAAGCCGAGGACTATCTCACTGTAGGGGGTTGACTTTTGGCAGCAGGTGTGAATGGACCGGAATTGCTCAACGCTTGTCCTCTTTTTTCTTTTTTTCCTTTTTTTTGGGGTAGATTTTATCTTCCGAACGCCCATCTCTTTGGCCAAACACGGAGAAGTTCACGAGGAACATAAAAGCCACTTGCGAAAGGTACGTTGGGGAGGGTACGTTCTATTTCATCAATATGTTGCGCCGGTAATCCTCGACTTACAACCATTCGCTTAGTGACCGTTGAAAATTACAGCGTCCCTGGAAAAAAGTGACTCGGGACCGTTTTTCACAGTTATGACCGTTGCAGCCTCCCCAGGGTCACATGATTGAAATTGATGCTTGGCAACCGACTTGTATTTATGACGTCCGCAGGGTCTGGTGATCCCTTTAGCGACCTTCTAACAAAGGGGAAAGCCACTTAACAACCGTGTGACTCGCTTAAGGACAGCAGTGATTCATTTAACACATGTGGGAAGTAGAAATGGATAGATGGGCATTGAGAGTGAAACAGAGGACGTAGAATATTATCAAACAGGAGCCTGAGTGGCGTAGGAGGCTAATGCCTCCTACTAAGGCAGCATTTAACATCCAGCTGCCTGCAATTACTGCGAGTTCAATTCTCACCAGGCTCAAGGTCGACTCAGCCTTCCATCCTTTCTAAGGTGGGTAAAATGAGGACCCGGTTTGTGGGGGCAATAAGCTGACTTTGTATAAATATACAAAAGGATGAAGGCTATTGCTTAATGCACTGTAAGCCGCCCTGAGTCTCCGGAGAAGGGCGGCATATAAAAATAAATAAATAAAAACAAACAAACAAACATGGAATCTATTTTACCAACGGTTTGGAAAAAAAAAGGGTGGAGATTAAGAATGTAAATTTGTATTGTTAAGCAAATTAAATACCCAGACGATGTTTATTAAGCACTAAAAATGTATTTAATAGGGGGAAAAAAACAACAACTGTAGGAAGTAAGGTCGTAGAATGAGGCCAAACTCACGTAACAACTTAACTTCGGTCGTGGGGAAATTCCTAAAACTTTGCCTCCAGAGGGGGAGCAAGTTAAATTCATTCCTTGCTCCATGGACTAGGGCAATTTTGGCCACCGGCTCCTGATAAAATTGTTTTAATTAAGTTTCGATTAAAAGCATCAGAAAGGATAGGGAGAAGATCGCCCAGTGAGTAAAAAACCGAGACGTGAAAAGGGGATTCCCCATTTTACACAATCGACACAAATTCTCATCCGAAGGAACTTGCTGCTCCTTGCCGTTCCTTTTTTTCACAAAATCAAACTTTGCTTCCTAGCTGAGACATGAAAAATGGCAAGAAGAGAAAAACCCAGAGGATTTGATTCACAAGCTGATGGCGGATGACGCTGAAGTGGACAGGAGGAGGACGGAAGACCAGAAGAAAGAGGAATCCCTTATGGCCAGAGTGAGCCACGAACGCGTAAGTGTAAGTGACTGGCCCCTCCAGAAGCCAAATCAGAGGAGAAGAGGTGGGAATCAGGGCAACCTGAGAGCTCCGAGGGGGAAGAGGGAATGGAGCTGGCAGAGAGAGAGAGAGAGAGAGGTGGAGCCTGGGCCGTCTGTCAGCCGTCAGATGGAGGGTCAACAGCCCCCAGGTCTGGAGGTGGCTGATGAGGAGGAGGAGGAACAGCTGGGTCCTGTGCCTGACGTGTGGATATACAGAAGGCAGAGGAGAGGAGAGCAGTGGGCCGGTCCTTGGGATGGAAGAGCCCCCATTGCTAGCGAAGCCCCACCCTAGCTCTGGGGATAAAAGGCAGGCAACGGAGATGAATAGATGGGACAGACAACTATTCATCTTCTGGACGGACGGACGGACTTGTTAGCCTGAGAAAGGCTGGAGGCTGATTGGAAAGAGGGTTTAATGGTGAAGCAGGAGCCCATGGGTGACTGGGGCAGCTGAAAACATGGAGTTGAGAATGGGTGGATTTTATACCTTCTCTTGGGCTTTGCACTTGAGCTTCCTGTTCCTGTGCAAGAACATGTATTCTATTGGCTGTTGTTGGAGTCATAGCTGGCTCTGTTGGTTGTCTGAGCTAGGTTTGGTTGAAGTTTGGACTCTGATGCCATGCCCCCAGAGATTGTGCCATGGGGTGAGCTCTGCTGCTAGATGGGTTAATCCTATTACGTCCTGGGGGGTCACGCCTTAATCCCATCACCGTGGAGCTGGTCTTTTGTCTTGTAGATAGGCTGGCCCAGTCTTTCTCAATGGGCACCAAATATCGGGGAGCTACTCCCTGTCTTTAAAACATGTTTCTTCTTTTATCATCCAGGGAAATATAATATTCTGCCTTTTTTTAATATTTCCTAAAACATTTCATTCTTCTGGGAGGGGAGGGGCTTCTTCCCACAGCACTCTGTGGGGTACTGTTCGTGCCATACTTACGTCCTGATTTTTCTTTGCTTACCGCCAGTTTCCCGAGTGCCTGTCGGATTCCGAAAACGAGGAACCCTTCCAGTGCCGGCCCGTCTATCGGTCAGCTTTTGTCTCCAAGGGCAGCGCCTACTCCGTCGCCTTGCTGGCTGGGTGAGTTTCTCCGGCAGTTCCGGTTTAGCGATAGCGGATCATCGGCAAACTCGCTTTGACAGTAAAGAGGGTGGCTTATAAATTAAATGAATGGAGAAATAAGTTTTTAAAAGGAGGTTGGTTTTCAGCAGAATGATCGACTAAACAGCAGGCAGTCCTCGGCTTACAACCACAATCGAAGCCCCAAATTTCTGTTGCTAAGCGAGACATTTGATAAGTCAGCCTTGCTCCGTTTTGTAACCTTTCTTGTCACCGTTGTTAAGCGAATCACTGCCGTTAAGTGAGTCACACGGTTGTTAAGTGAATCCGGCTTCCTCTTGGACTTTGCTTGTCAGAAGGTCAGAAAAGGGCATAACGTGACACTTCCCGCCCCCCAGGACACTGCGACCGTCATAAATACGAGTCGCTTACCAAGCGTCCGAATTTTGATCACGGGGATGCTGCAACGGTCATAAGGGTGAAAAAACGGTTGCAGGTCTCTTTTTTTCAGTGCCAATCTAACTTTCAACCATCACTTTAATGAACTGTTTTAAGTCGAGGACTACCTGCGTCTCAAAGGACAGGCTTTAAGGGATAAGGAATGATTTTTGCACGGCTTAAATAAAGCGACTAACGTTATTTTTTTTTCACTCCCCCCCCTTTTTTTTCTTTTTCTTTTCTTTTTTTTTGCAAAATCTCCGTAGAAATTTCAGCTCCCAAGTGGAAAGGAGTCAAAGTTGCAACGATACTCTGGGTAATCGATCGAAGAGCAGGCAGAGATCGGCTCCTGTTCGAACAAAGGTATCGGATCTTTGTGACGCCTGGGAAAAGAATCGTGGCTTGTCTACCAAAAAAAGTCTAGAATTTTCCTCTAAAAAAAAGGGGGATTCCTAAGAGGATATTAGCTGATTGCGTGAAAGCCCTCGACATAAGATCGTGATGGAGCCCCTCCGTCACTGTTGTATGTTATAACCAGTAGTGGGTTGCCCCTGGTACAGACCGGTTCTATAGAACTGGTAGTAAAACCGGCAGGAGGCTCCGCCCACTGACCCTGACGTCATCAGAAGCGATCTGTGCATGCACAGAAGCAAGGTGCGTGCGCGAGTGAAGCAAGAGCGCGCACGATCCCATTGCGAACCGGTAGTAAAGGTAAGTAGAACTCACCCCTGGTTATAACCTGGTTGTAAAAACAATCCATCATGCAACTGATGTGATTTCAGGACCTTTTTTGCAGTGGTTGCAAACTCATTAACCATTCACTACAGGTTGGATTTTACTGAAAACGGGGAGTAAATTTTTGCCCAAAACTGGAACTATATACAGTCGTGGCCAAAATCGTGGAAACCTTTTGGGAAAAGTGTGTATTTTCTAAAACTAGCCAATAACACCACTTTTTTTTTGGCGTAGTACCATAAAATTATGTATCAATGGGAAGATAATTTAATCGAGAATGTAATGCAATAACTTTTATGGAGGATTTGCTATTAGAATAGCAGTTACGGTATAAAGAAGGAAAGTGAAACACGTAGAAAAAAATGAGATCTACAAAAATCATCACCATAGAAAAACAAGATATACAAAAATTGTCAACATAGAAACGAAATATACAAAAATGATCCCCATTATATCTATCCGAAATTAGTTTCAAATTCAGTTTCATTCATTTTTACATCTGCTTAACAATTCTAAACATATCTTTATTCTTCTTTACCTTATATCTTATACCAATCATATCAAAATAATTTTTACAATATTCTAACCTCTTGTTAAGTGTTTACCTTACAATTTTATCACCATTTATTCTTAGTTTCAATTCAATACCACTCCGTTTTTATTATATTTTATAAAACAACATTTTATCTAATTTTAATCCTTTGACCCTTATCCTCAAATCAGTTTACCTTAGATAGATATAATGGATTTATATAGATGAAAATGTGAAATTTGAGGTAAAATTGGCTTTTTCTTAAGTTTTGAATTTCTTTTTTATCTTCTTTTTTTTTTCTTTTTTTGTTTATTTATAAAAGATGTAATGGAAATCGTGAATTGAGCTTGTGAAAGGAATGTAAGCGTGGTAACCATCTATGACCGGATCGAGATTTTTGCTCTTGAAAGTTATGTTTTTATGTTTAAATTTGAAAAAATAAATAAAAAATACTTACCAAAAAAAAAAAAATGATCCCCATGTCAGTTAATCCTTTGTTGGGTAACCTTTAGCATGAATGACGGCCTTACAAAGTCTTCCCATGGAGGGAACCAAGTCTTTGAGTTCTGCAGCTGTTCTAATAATGTGAAACCAAGATGGAATGATGGCTTCTATTAACTGGGTTTGATTGCTGGGTCGCTTCTGACTAACCAGTTTCTTTAGTCGGCTCCATAGATTTTCAATTGGGTGAAGGTCTCGGCTATTCCCAGGCCATTCCAGCAGTGGAATAGGATGATCTTGAAACTCCAAAAAAAAGTGGTGGTATTAGCCATCAAACTTCAAAAATACACTTTTCCCAAAAAGGTTTCCACAATTTTGGCCACTACTGCATAATGTAGTCACATGACAGCAGGACACTAAATCAACGAACACCTGTCTTTAATAATTTAATATTTAATTTTGTGGGGAAAATGATATGAATCGACACTGTGGTTCCTCCTCCATTGTTCTGAATTTATCTTCCATTTTGCCTCCCAAAGGTGCCTTTTCAAGAGGCACCTGGACAAAATGGGAGTCTCCGGAGATTCTCCATCCTTCAGGTGAGAGGTGCTTTTTTCCAAGAGGCAAACTGGACTTTCTTGTTTTTCTCTTTGAAGACATTTCGCTTCTCCTCCAAGAAGCTTCTTCAGCTCTGACTTGGATGGTGGGGAACGGAAGGATTGACACTCCTTGACAGACAGCTGGTCATTTGCATCCTTTGAGAGGGTCGTTGAGGCCACTTGGAGGTTTGTCTGTGTCCTCAGGGTCACCTGAGTGGTGCAAATGGGTTTGGAGCCAACAGTGAAGAGACACAGGGCTGAAAACATCCTGCAGCCAAGAAGGCTCCACACCCATTTGCACTCGACACAGGTAAACCTCCAGGTGGCCTCAACGACCCTCAAAAAGGATGGAAATGACCAGCTGACTGCAAGGAGCATAAATCCTTCCCTTCCCCACCATCCAGTCAGAGCTGAAGAAATTCTAATGAGAAGTGAAACATCTTCAGTAAATATCCAGAAAGTCCAGTTGCCTCTTGAAAAAAAGCACCTTTGGGACAGCCATGACCTGGAGGACGGAGAGTCTCCGGAGACTTCCATTTCGTGGCGCCATCCCTGACTAAAATGTCTTCTCTTGCAGGCCAACCCTTCCACTGGTACCTCCGTTTCTCTCGTGGGCGTCCTTTCCTCCACCCAGAACAACCGCTGCCTCTCTGCTCCGGACCTGACAGCTGAGAAGCGCCTGGTCTCCCACCAGGCGCCGCCTTCGTTCCCTGTCCTGCCTAGGCAGGAGCGCTCGATCAGCCCCGAGAGCAACGACAGCATCTCCGAGGAGCTGAACCATTTCAAGCCCATCGTCTGCTCGCCCTGCACGCCTCCCAAGCAGCTGCCGGATGGGCGCGTGCTGAGCCCCCTCATCATCAAATCCACCCCCAGAAACCTGACCAGGAGCCTGCAGAAGCCCACCACGTACGAAGCCAGCCCTCGGATCCTGAAGAAGTGGGAACAGATCCTCCAGGAGCGTCAGGTCAAAAAGACTCTCTCCAAGGCTACCTTGACCTGCTCAGTTCCCGAGCCGGGCGAAGATTTCCCGGCTCCGAACCTCAACGTCCCCATCAAGTGTCCTCTGCAGATGCCCAGCGAGGTCTCCTTGCCAGACCCTCTCCCTCTCCCCTCTCTTACAAAGCTGGACAGTTCTGCAAATGGTCGGAGAGACTCGGAGGCTACGGAGCTGACCCCCAAGGTCCTCCCGCCAAGACCCACCGAGAAACCCCCCAATTCCAGGATTTCCGAGCTCCCCGAAGCGAAATTGGCGCCCCGTCTGGCTGGGCCACGCCTTCACTTCGATGCCAAAACGATATCCCGGAAAGTCGTCCGAGTGAACTCGGCCTCGGAGAACGGCACTCTCGGGAATACAGCCGAGCGGAAGCCGCGTAAATACTGGGACGAGAGCCAACTGTGCCGTCTCTCCAACGGCATCCGTCTCGAGAGGGGGCTCGGCGAGGAGACCCCCTCTCTGCGGCGCGGACAAAAGCGGCCGTGCAAAACCAAGCACCTGGACCCTTCGGTCAAGCGGCTGAGGCCATCGGCGGGCTGTCGCAAGGGCCCTGCAACGTCCGATCCGCTGAGACGGCAGAGGCGACGGCAACGTGGCAGGACAGAGCAGCGACTGCAACAGGAGGAGGCCGACCGGCAGCTGGCCGTGCAACTCCAGCGGCAGTTCGAGAGGGAGATCCGGACAGCGGAGAGGCCGAAGGGACGAGCCGATCAGTATTTCTTACGGTCCAAGAACTCCACCGCGGCAAAGTAACCTTCGCCAACTACGTGGCTTTTTCAAGATATCCCCTGTAGATGTTGCTCGTCAGTCTGGCGGAGTTCCGGGGAGCAGGAGTTCTGTCCGGTCGGTGTGGGAGCCAGATGGAGGTCACAGTCCAGAGCTTTCTTCCCCCCCAAAGCTGACTCCGAGATCATCAATCTCCCTCGCAGCGAAGACCCCTTCGTCTGTTCTCATCGGATCTGGGGTGCCGGTCTGGCTGTTGCTGCCTTGGGATCTGAGTTGGTTACGATAACGGGGGTGAACCGACGTTGTGAGCGGCATTTGCAATTTCAGGAGCAGCCCTGTGTGGCTGGAAGGCCCAGTGGCAGAATGGTGGATCTGCAATAAAATATATTTGAATCTATAAATACAGGTAGTCCTCGACTTACGACAGTTCGTTTAGTGACCGTTCAAAGTTACAACATCACTGAAAAAAGTGACTTAGGACCGTTTTTTCACACTTAACGACCGCTGCAGCATTCCCCCGTAGTCCTGTGATCAAAATTCAGGTGCTTGATGACTGACTCGTATTTATGACGGTCGCAGTGTCACGCGGTCCTCTTTCGCGACCTTCTGACAAACAAAGTCAATGGGGAAGCCAGATTCACTTCACAACCATGTTACTATCTTAACGGTAATGATTCACTTAACGGCGAGAAGGAAGGTCGCCAAATGGAGCAAAATTCTCTGAACAACTGTCTCGCTTACCAACATAAAATTTGGGGCTCCATTTTGGATCATAAGGCGAGAACCACCTGTATTTAAATCGATAATAGATGGTTAAATCTCCAGAGGAAGGAAAGGGACACTTGCTTGCTTTGAGTCCAAACTAACCACCATGGGCCAGAGAGGGTCTTTCTCCCCCCACCCCACCTCCTTGGCTCTCCAGCCCCATCAGTCCTTGGTGTGGGGTTGCGTTGAAGCAGTATCAAAACGCACACCTTGCTTTGGGGCAGGCAGAGCGCGCAACAAACAACGCACTTAAGCTGTTTCTCACCAGTATGTACAATGAGGCCTCCGCAACCAGGTTAAACGTCCCGAATAGAAGCCAGTAAGCCAGGATCCCATCTTGGTTTATTTTTGGCGCACCCAGATTTATGCACAAACCTCTTTTTTGCAAGATGGGATGGTTGCGGAGTCCTCCCAACCACTTTCAGTATTCAGGGTTGTGTGTCCCTCCCGAGCCAGTTTGTGGTATCGCCAGAAATCCCCGTTTTCTGGCGTCGGAGACAAACCTGGTTGCGTTTTGTGGCTCGACCAAATCCAAGGATTCCTTTTTTAAAAAAAAAAAAAAAGTCTGGAGGAGTTTTGAGTGGGTGGTTTGTTTACTAGTTGCTCTTCTAAAAAAAGGGGGTGAAGGGAGCAGGTTTTTTCCAAGCACTTCCAAAGCAGCAACTTTGGCTGACTCACGTGGTCGTTTGAAGCCGTTGGCGGCTCCACTTGAGAAAGTTCCGGGAAAGTAGAAAAAAAGTAAAGCTTTTTTTTCCTCCAGGAGTTAGAATCACGTGATCTCTGGAACCAGGTTGCATTTCGAAACCAACTTTGCCCAACTTTTCCCTCGACTCCCAGAATTCCCCAGCCAGCATGAATTCTGGGAGTTGAAGTCCTTCCTCCATGCTGGCTGGGGCATTCTGGGAGTTGAAGTCCACATCTTAAAGCGGCCAATTCAACTTTGCGTGGAGCTCAACTCCCAGAATGCCCCAGCCAGCATGGATGGCCTTTGACTCCCTGAATACCCCAGCCAGCATGAATTCTGGGAGTTGAAGTCCACCCAAGCTGGCTGAGGTATTTGGGAATTGGAAGTCCTTCCTTCGTGCTGGCTGGGGCATTCTGGGAGTTGAAGTCCACATAAAGTTGAAAACTTTGGCCAGCTCAAGAGTAGACTTCAACTCCTACACTGCCCCAGTCAGCATGAATGGACCAATTCCCAGAATTCCCCAGCCAGCATGAATTCTGGGAGTTGAAGTCCACCCAAGCTGGCGGAGGTATTTGGGAGTTGAAGTCCTTCCTCCATGCTGGCTGGGGCATGCTGGGAGTTGAAGTCCACACTTAAAACTGGCCAAAGTTTTCAACTTTGTGTGGACTTTTGACTCCCACAATGTCCAGCCAAGCCAGACTTCAACTCCTAGAATGCCCCAGCTAGCAAACTGGCTGAGGAATTCTGGGAGTTGAAGTCCATATTTCCTTAAAACTTTGCTGAGCTGGGAAGTGCAACTTTAGAGCCTGGCTTGGGCCTATTTCCTAACCTCCCCAATTCAAAAGCATCTTCTGATGAGGATTAAAACTACCTGTCAACGCCTCCGTTCTTCGCTTGGCCTGGCCTTTGATTTGGATTAAAAGCCTTAGTTTTGGGGTTCTTCCCCCCACCCTTTTCTGGTTCCATGACTTATTCCAAAGGGTAGCTATGCATTCTGCCATTTACCAGGATGGGTGAAAAGCAGGTTTTGGGGGGGTGGGTGGGTTGCAGGGAGAGGGATTTGGGCAGGACAGGAGTAGCCACCGATGATCAAAACTGACTGCGAAAACTTCCGTTTAGCTTTCGGGAGATTTTCCCGCGGGAAACGATGCCTCCCGACGTTTTCTTGGACTTCCACAGCCCATGTCGGTAAGGAAAAGCACCCCAAAAACGAGATTTTTTTTGTATTGCATCCATCATCAGTGTTCTTCCTTTTAATTTGCCTCGTGGAGTTGCTGTCCGTGGAAGCGAAGGAAGAAGAAAGTATAAGCCTTAAAAGACTTTTCAATGAACAGATTATTTTTTGGGGTGGGTGGGTGAGGGAAGACGGTTCTCACCTCGGAGCCCTGCAAGCAGAAACTGCCAGGAATGCGCTGAATATTTTCATTTTCACACCCAGCAAGATGCCCTCCCAAGGACTTCCAACACCGGTAGTCCTCGAATTACGACGATTCATTTAGTGACCTTTTAGAACCACAAGAGTCCTAAAAAAAATGACTTATCCCGATTTTTACTCTTAACGACTGTTACAGCATCAAAATTTGGACGCTTGGCAACTGACTTGTATTTAAGACGGTTGAAGTGTCCTGGGGTCACGTGATCCCCTTTTGGTGACTTTCTGACGAGGAAAGTTTTGTCAGAATTCACTTAACGGTAGCCAGACAGGCCGTAAAATGGGGCAAAACTCCCTTAAGAAATGTCTCGCTTAGCAATGAGAAATTTGGGGCTCAATTGTGGTCGTAAGGCGAGGATTACCTGTACGGTCCCTTTCAGAGATGCTCCCCCACCCCAAATCTGAGTGTTGTTTGGTGGGTCGACATCTACGGAAGCCTAATATTGTGCTCCGTTGCATATTCACAATAACCAAGCTTTCACTCGGTCCTCCGAATCCCTGCCTGCCTTTTTAAATACAGAGTCCTCGACTTAACGACCGTTCATTTAGTGACCGTCCAACGTTATAACGGCACTGAAGAAAAAAAGCGACTTACGGCCATTTTTGACCGCCATCCCGTGATTAAAATTCAGCAACTGGCATGTACTTATGCCTGTTGCAGTGTTCCGGGGTCATGTGACTCCCCCCTTGGCGACCTTCTAACATGCCAAGTCAGTGAGGGGGAAGCCAGATTCACTTAACAACCGTGTGGCTAACTTACCAACTGCAGTGATTCACTTAGCAACGGTGGCCAGGACGGTCGTAAAACGGGGCAAACTCCCTCAACCGATGTTTCACTTGGCCGTGTAAATTTTGGACCGAGTTGCAAGTCAAGGACTACCGGTATTGGAGTCATGACGGGAGACAAGCATTCCCCCCTCCCCTCCCCCCGCTGCTTAAAAATGCAGGTGTGACGTTAAGGATCCGCTATGCAAATGAGGAAACACCTTTTGGTGGTCAAGGACGGGGTTTTTGCCCACACCTGTTGATTTTTTACCTGGGATCGACTCTGGGATGGTTTCAAAGAAATGGCAAAATTGCATTCGCTCTGCTTCCTTAATCCCATCCCGAGCCGCCTCGGTGTGCTTCGAAATCATTTTGTGCTTCGGTGTCTCTCCTCGGCTTGAATCCCCGGAAATCCGCCCAGTCCCGAGACTCAAAAGCGTCGCTTTGCGAGTCCCACCTGAATCACTGTGGCTTCGTCCGATGTTTTGATAAAAGAAATCTGTTTACTGAGAAAGGAGTTTGCGTCTTTTTCTTCGTTAAGATTCACGCGTCTCCCGGAACTTTTATTCCAAGTTAATTCAGGGGGCGGGGGGGGGGGGGAGAGAGGAAGATTTGCAAAGTGTTGCGAGTTGGGATTAAATGGGATCCTTTTGGTAGTTGATAATTCCAATTATCATCCTTTAACGACCCCATAATCCCTTGTGAGGATGGAGTCTGGGCAATTGAATGGAGCTAGCAGTGTTTACTGGCCAGATGCCCTTCCTGTCACCAATGCGGAGTTTTGTCCAGGAGACATATTCTCATCGTGCCAATATTCCAATTATAATAGGAGGATATGGAGTATATTCTGCTGGAACTACAAGACTGATGATCGCTCCTGTTGCGGATTTTGTCAAGTGTCTGTGTAGTTGCATGTGGGAACAGATTAGCAGTTTAATCAGTCTGGTCTAGTGGTGAAGGCACCAGATTGGCAACTGGGAGACGGTGAGTTCTAGTCCCTACACAAGTATGGAAGCTGGCTGGGTGATTTTAGGGCCAATCACTGGGAGAGGGTGAGTTCTAGTTCTGCCTTAGGCATGAAAGCTGGTAGGATGACTGGGCCAATCACCAGGAGACGGTGAGTTCTAGTTCTGCCTGAGCCATGAAAGCCAATTGGGTGACTTTGGGCCAATCACCAGGAGACAGTGAGTTTTAGTGCTGCCTTAGGCATGAAAGCTAGCTGGTTGACTTAGGCCAATCACCAGGTGACGGTGAGTTCTAGTTCTTAGGCATGAAAGCCAGTTGGGTGACTGGAACAATGACCAGGAGATGGTGAGTTCTAGTTCTGCCTTACCCATGAAAGCCGGCTGGGTGACTTTGGACCGATCACCAGGAGACGGTGAGTTCTAGTTCTGCCTTAGCCATACCTAACATTCCTTCCTCATTTCCCCCACAACCACCACCCTGTGAGGTGGGCTCTGAGGGACTGGCCCAAAGTCATTCAGCCATGGGATAACCATGGTTTCTTTCTATAAAGCTGATTGGTTTCCTTTTAATAGTCACCGGGATGAAAGTTTAGCCTTTGGTATTTCTTGGCTAACCAAAATTTAATCCATCTTTTCATTTCAAGGAAGAAACCATGGTTATCCCACCAGATCAAAGCTAAGAATCACAGTTAAGTTCACATACTTTGTGGTGAATTCACTCTGGTCTGAAACTCCCTGCGCCAAGTACTCCCTGAGGATCCAAGGGAGAGAGCAAAGCCAGAGTACTTTAAGGATTAAATCCTTCGTGAGATTAATTTTATTGCGTTAAGAATTTAAGAACGTGCCTACAAGAACCGCCAGGAAAATGAGAATTACAGCTGTTGAGACAGAAGAAGAATCTTTCTTCTGTGGAAACTTCTGACGGTCATCACCGCTCCATCAGCTGCAGGTCCTCTCAGCAAAAGTTCTCCAGTAGGCCACGTCCTACTTGAAGGTCTTCTACAACAGGTAGTAGAGGTGGGATCTCTCTTATTGGTTGGTTGGAAGGGAGTTGTTCTGTGGAAACTTCTGACGGTCTTCCACAGGGAGAGGAACGGTGAAATAAGGAAAAAAACGTGTGTGGAGATGGTTGGTCTTAACAGGAGGACACTAAAACTTGGTGGTCTCGGTCTACCAGTGACACCTTCCCCAGGAGACCTTCTGGAAGGTCCCGATGGCCACTGATTAATTCTCAACATGGTCTCCATCAATGGTTTCTTCTCAACATGGGTCAAAGAGAGTCCGTCCAACAAACCAGAGGCCCATCATTCGTGCAGCTGTTCATTCGACTCTTCCAGGTTCCATTTTTGAGCGTTCCCTTCAAGATGGACCTCAAGGTTTCAAGATGCTTTCAAGTTTGTGAAGTTTGGAGGACCTCAATGAAGCCTTCAAGTCTATGGGGTCCTGGATACAAGGGTAGTGTCTCCTCCATGGGGTAGGTAGGACCAAGGGGCATCACCGCTCCATCAGCTGCAGGTCCTCTCAGCAAAAGTTCTCCAGTAGGCGACGTCCTACTTGAAGGTCTTCTACAATAGGTAGGTGACGGCACGCCAGTAGAGGTGGGATCTCTCTTATTGGTTGGTTGGAAGGGAGCCGTTCTTCTCTTGAAGGACCTGAACGGGGGACTCGTCCATCTTTCTCCTGGCCTTGATCTCCGGAAGGCTTCGGAACTTCGGGATGGGGTTGAGGTCGGTTTTGGGAACCTGGTCCTTGCCGATTGCCCTGGATTCATTGACCTTGTTACAAACGGCCACCGTGGATTTATAATCTCTCTGAAATTCCTTCAGGAGTTCTAAAGCTTCCCGGTACTCTCGCCAATTCTCCTTTCTCCTCCGCAAGATGCACACTGAGGGGGAAACGGAAGCAAACCATCATCAGCCACCTTCTAACCCAGTTAGGTTTGGCAAAACTACCCGGACGCCCCAACGCGTGCATCGTGTGATGTGGCTATCAAAAGTAGTTAGTTTATTGATTAGCCCGTGGGCAGGGGTGAAATCTAAAATTCGTTACTAGGGGTCCTGTGGGCGTGGCTTGTGGGGCGGGGTAATGTGACTGGGTGGGCGTGGCCAACTTTTTTTTTTTTTAACTTTTAAAAGCATTTTTTCTACAACTTCTTCAGCCAAAGAGGTTGCAGAAAAAAATGCTTTTAGAAGCCCCTTGACGATCAGGCAACTCAGCTGGGATCGCCAGAGGCTTTTAAGAGCATTTTTTTCCCCCTACAACCTCTTTGGCCAAAGAGGTTGCAGAAAAAAATGCTTTTAGAAGCCTCTGACGATCTCAGCTGAGCCGCGCGATCATCAGAGGCTTTTTTTTTTTTTTTACTTTTAAAAGCATTTTTTCTACAACCTCTTCGGCGAAGAGGTTGTAAAAAAATGCTTTCAAAAGGCTCTGACGATCCCAGCTGAGTTGCCTGATTGGCAGAGGCTGTTTTTTTTTACTTTTAAAAGCATTTTTTCAGCCAAAGAGGTTGTAGGAAAAATGCTTTTAAAAGTAAAAAAAAACCGCCTCTGATGATTGTGCAGATCAGCTGGGCATGGGAGATGGGACTTTTGCTACCGGTTCTCCGAACCACCCGCCACCATCGCTACTGGATCGAGCGATCCGGTCCGAACCGGGAGCATTTCACCCCTGCCGGTGGGCCATATCAAAAGCGCAGAGTTCCAAGCACAAATTATTACTAAAAGCCGATTAAAAAAAACAATTTAAAATGGAATTGGGCTATCGAAAGAGGCCAGTGAAGTAGCCTGCTTACTAGTAGTCCTCAACTTATGACTGTTCTTGAGGATGGAATTATAGTTGTAGGTTATTTTGGTCGTCATTGGGGGCATCCAAGTGACTGGATCCGATTTTTAAAAATATATTTTTTGCAGCCGTTGTTAAGCAAATCAGCGGTTATTAAGTGAGTCAGTTTTCCCCAATTGGCATTTTCTTGCTTAGCAACTGTACAGATTTATGACCAGCCAGAAAAAAAAAAAGTGACTTGTATTAAGAATAGAGCCGGAAGGGACCTTGGAGGTCTTCTAGTCCAACCCCCTTCTCAAGCAGGAGACCCTCTACCATTCCAGGCAATTGGCAGTCCCATCTCTTCTTAAAAGCCTCCAGTGATGGAGCACCTACAACTTCTAGTGGCAAGCTGTTCCACTGGTTGTTCTAACAGCAAATTTCTCCTTAGTTCTAGGCTGCTTCTCTCCTGGATGAGCTTCCATCCGTTGCTTCTTGTCCAGCCTTCGGGTGCTTTGGAGAACAGGGGGACCCCCTCTTAGATATTGGAAGATACTCTCATGTCACCCTTAGTCCAGGGGTGGGATTGAAAAATTTTAGCAACCGGTTCTCTGCCCGATTGCTGGGTGGGTGTGGCCATGGGGGTGTGGCCTAGTCAGCTTCCTTCACCACAGCCCAGGGGAGGAGGTGTTTTTGCCCTCCCCAGGCTTCAGAGGCTTTTTTTGAGCCTCCGGGAGGGTGAAAACTGCCTCCCCAGGTTCTGGAGTCCCTCCGGAGGCTGGAAACGGGCCTCTTTCCGGATTTCTGGTAGGTCTGTTTTTTTGCCCTCCCAGAGCCTCCACATGGGCCCTGCACTTACCTGGCATCCAAAACGGGCCGCATGGAGACTCCTGGGAGGGGCGGGGTAGAGTGGGCGGGGTCAGCCAGTCCTTGCAACTACCGGTTCAGCAAACCAGATTAAAATTAACATCTACCTTAGTCCGTCCCTGATAGACAAACCCGGTTCCTGCAGCCATTTCTCACATGAATTGGCCTCCATCCAGTCCTCTGATTCTCTTGGTGAACAAACCTCGGACAGCTGTTGCCTTTCCCTGAAACAGACCTAGGGGAATTCCCATCTTCCAGGTCTCCCTGTTCTGCCCCAGCTACGGACCCCAAAGAACGCAGCACACACAAAGTCTGTACAAAACTTAAATTTACTAAAATAACTCAGTCTTTTTCAAAACAAAGGCTGTTAATCAACTTTCTTAACAGCCTACAAGAATTCTAATCACAATCTTACTAAGGTTGGCAGAAAGCCCAGAAGCAATTTGCAGAGAATCCAGACGCGAAGGAGAGTGAACTAAAGTTGTTCCCTACAAATTGCTTCAATTGGCATTCCTCCTTAAATAGGCTAAGGGAGTGGCCAATTAGCCCCAAGCCTTACTCTCGAGGAGACCTCCTCCTGAGGAGCCACTCCTGCCTTTTGGCAGCTCTGCGCGCCCATGCATCGAGAAGAGGCTCCTCCTCTTCGTCCTCTTCATTTAAGGGAGCTTCTGGAGGTTCTGAAGGCCCTGGCTGAATCCCCGCCTCTGGCACCACATCTTCTCCAGCCTCCTCACTGTCCGACTCAAGCGCCAGCTGCACAGGCTGCACCACACCAGCCTCCTCGCTGTCGGAATCAGCTACTAGCTGCACAGGCCGCTGACGGGCCACAACACTCCCCAAAGCCCTCCTGGGATTGACCCCCGGCCTTGGGGTCCTTCTCAGGGCCTGCCTCCAAGCCCTTCAGCCCTTACCTAGGGGGATGTGGAGAATGTTTTTGGGCTTCCTCAGCTCCAGCAGGATTTCTTCCAGCCGTTCCATCCTGGTCTTCCGAGGCTTTGGCGCAGGGACCCTCAAGACCTGTGAGAAAATATTATTAAATATTTATAAAAAAAATATATTAAAAGATTAACGACCGTTTTAACGAGAGGAGACTGAAGCTAAAGAAAGCTGGCTGGATCCAAGATGGGGGACCATCCCACCTAAGCCCTCCCCCACCCCTCAAGGATCTCCTGACCTTCTTTTTGGCGGAGATGTAAGGTTTCTGGTAGCAATCCAGTCTGGCTTTTGGGTCGCGGTAGACCAGAGGATAGCGGAGGGCCTTCTCCAAAGCTTGGACGTTCTGTTGTATTCCTGGTTCAAGGCACACGTCGAGAAAGGGTGGGATGGAAAGAAAAAGAAAAAACGGATTTCTCCCTTATCATTTAGGAGGGGAGTTCATGAGTTGGTTCTGTTCTATTCTCGTCCTGATGATGTTACCTGGTCGGGTGATGAGATGTCTGCCGGAAAACCCCCAAACTCAGAGCGCATCAAGGAACCTCCAGTCCTTCCTGTCCTTCTCCTTTCTCTCTGCAACCCCCCCTTCCCTTCTAGCACTGATGATGTTCCCTACTTGGGTCATGAAACGTCTGCAAGAAAACCACCAAGCTCAGAGACCACCAAGGACCCCATAGTTGTCTTCCTCCTCCTCCTCCTCTCCACAAACCCCCCTCTCTTCTAGCACTGATGATGTTCCCTAGTTGGATCCTGAATCGTCTGCAAGGAAATTGCCCAGCTCAGAGAGCAACAAGTACCCTTCAGTCCTCCTTCTCTTCCCCACAAACCCCATCCCCTTCTAGCACTGATGATGTTCCCTAGTTGGGTCATGAAACATTTTCAAGGAAACCACCAAGCTCGGAGAGCACCAAAGACTCCACAATACTCCTCCTCCTCCTCTTCCACTCTACAAACCCAACTTCCTTCTAGTGCTGATGATGTTCCCTAGTTGGGTCATGAAACGTCTGCAAGAAAACCACCAACCTCAGAGCACCAAGGACCCTACAATTCAACCCAGACTTAAAAATATCCTCTTTTACCGGAATAGTGGATTCCACCCTAAACGGGGATCCTTCGACTCCCAGAATTCCCCAGCTAGCCAAGATTATGAAACACAACCTGAAAGAATGCAGGTACTCCTCGACTTACAACCGTCCATTTAGTGACCGCCGAAAGTCACCACGGCACTGTTAAAAAGTGACTTAGGAATCATTGTTCACACTTACGACCAGCGTGGCATCCCCGCGGTCACGTGATCCAAATTCAGACGCTTCTGGCAACGGGCATGTACTTATGACGGTTGCAGCATCCCAAGGTCACGTGATCCTCTTTTGCGACTGTCCGACCAGCAAAGTCAATGGGGGGGAAGCTGGATTCATTTAACGACCGTGACTAACTTATCCACTGCAGTGATTCACTTAAGGACGGTGGCAAGAAAGGTCGTAGAGGGGGGGTTCAAACTCCCTTAACCAATGCCTCCCTTAAGCAACAGAAATGTTGGGCTAGACTGCAGTCGTTAAGTCGAGGACAGCCTGTACGGTAGCCCAACATGATGTATGAACTACAAGACCCATAGCTCCTAATCGGGATGGCTGGGAACCATGGGGATAATACTGTTGCACAGCTGGAAAACATGCATTACGTATCTAGTCCCTGGTGTTATTTTTGGCGTGGGGGATGTTGGTCACCGAAGTCCTCGTTTTCATTTTTTAAAAGTTTTTATTTATACATTTTTCTTTAACATATCTAAGTGCTTAATAGGCAGTGTGTTGTCTGAATCAATTTACAAATCAGGGGTGAAATCCAGCAGGTTCTGACAGGTTCTGGAGAACCGGTAGCGGAAATTTTGAGTAGTTCGGAGAACCGGCAAATACCACCTCTGGCTGGCCCCAGAGTGGGGTGGGAATGGAGATTTTGCAGTATCCTTCCCCTGGAATGGGGTGGGAATGGGGATTTTGCAGTTTCCTTCCTCCAGGAGTGGAGTGGGAATAGGGATTTTGCAGTATCCTTCCCCTGGTGTGGGGTGGGAATGGAGATTTTGCAGTATCCTTCCCCTGGAGTGGGGTGGGAATGGGGATTTTGCAGTATCCTTCCCCTAGGAGTGGGATGGGAATGGAGATTTTGCAATATCCTTCCCCCAGGAGTGGGGAGGGAATGGGGATTTTGCAGTATCCTTCCCCTGGAGTGGGGTGGGATTGGAGATTTTGCAATATCCTTCCTCTGGTGTGGGCTGGGAATGGGGATTTTGCAGTATCCTTCTCCCAAGAGTGAGGAGGGAATGGGGATTTTGCAGTATCCTTCCCCTAGGAGTGGGGAGAGAATGGGGATTTTGCAGTATCCTTCCCCTGGAGTGGGGTGGGAATGGAGATTTTGCAATATCCTTCCTCTGGCGTGGGCTGGGAATGGGGATTTTGCAGTATCCTTCTCCCAAGAGTGAGGAGGGAATGGGGATTTTGCAGTATCCTTCCCCTGGAGTGGGGAGGGAATGGAGATTTTGCAGTATCCTTCCCCTGGAGTGGGGAGGGAATGGAGATTTTGCAGTATCCTTCCCCTGCCACACCCACCAAGCCACACCCACAGAACCGGAAGTAAAAAAAATTGGATTCCACCACTGTTACAAATATATAATAACAGTAATAAAATTCTTTGCTTATATATAATGATATTCTTTCGATTTCTAATTTCTACCTTTGTTATTATTATCTAACCTTTGGTAAATCAGATCTCAAGTTAAGAAGCATTCTGTGTCTTCTTTATCTTTAATGTTAGCTTATCCATTTCCGCATCGTCTAATAATATTTTTCTCATTCTATTTTCCTCTGCGGGAGTTTCCTCCTTTTTCCAATATTGTTGCAAACGCAATTCTCGCTGCTGTCAAAACGTGTAATATTAAATATTCCTTCTCTTTTATCGTATTTTTTTCTGGCAGTATACCTAGCCAGAAAAAATATTTCTGGGTTTAGGTCTGTACATTGTTTAGTTGTTTTCTCTAGCCATGTATGTATTTTCGTTCAATTTTTATTTTTATTTTTTTGGCCTCTGGACATGTCCACCACATATGGAAATTTTTAAATTCTTTTAATCAGTCTGTGATTTTTTAACTTTGGGGCCAAAATTTATATATATTTTTAAATGTTTTTTAATATTTGTATTCTATGTTTTTTATCTTGGCTGTACACCGCCCTGAGTCCTCAGGGAGAAGGGCGGTATATAAATTGGAAATTAAATTAAATTAAATTAATTAAATATCTTTTTGATTTCTTCCATCCGGATCCTGTCAATCCCGTGGCCATCTGCTTCCTTTGGAGAGGACCCAAAGAGGGGGGGTTGCCTCTCTTCTGAGCTTTTTTTTCAGGTACCCCCCCACTCCAAAAAGAAGTCCTTCGAAGCCAGCCAATGGGGCACCCCACCCTCAACGAGCGGCAGGGGGATCAACTTACCTTTTGGCTCAACAAAATCGGATCCGGGGTCCCCTCCTAGCAGCTCCTCGTAACCCTTAAACTTCTCCGGCACGTTGAGAGTCACCTTCCCCAGGGTCAAATGGGACCTCCTGGAATCGAGAGATTCCTCCACCTTGCCCCCCCCAAAAGAAGGAAAGCGGGGGAAAAAAAGAGATCACGACAAACTCAGGTTATTCCCAAACGATGCTTTTTGAGGAAGGTACTTAGAGCCTTGGTTTCTATTCTATTCAAGGTCAGAATAAGAGAATAACGGCGAATCGGAAGGGACCTCAGAGGTCTTCTAGTCCATCCCTCCTACTCAATTCCCCCTACCCTTTCAGAGAAGCAGCTGTCCAATCTCTTCTTGAAAACCTCCAGGAATGAAGCAGCCACAACTTCTGGAGGGGAGCCGTCATACACTTCAACCATCTTACGTTGCTATCTGAAGTCTGTCTTTCTTAATTCTAATGTATTTATTGGCTTTCGGCTTTATATTTTTTCGATATGTTTTTAATTGGGCTGCAAGGCATCCAGAGTCAAGCAATTTAGAGAGCGGGTTTTGTGTAGGGGTTAAAGTGCTGGCTTCGAAACCAGGCGTCAATGAGTTCTAGTTCCGCCTGAGGTATGAAAAGTTGGCTGGGTGACTTTGGACCAATCACCAGGAGACGGGGAGTTCTAGTCCCACTTTAGGAATGGAAACAAATTGGGTGATTTTGGGCCGATTACCAGGTGTCAGTGAGTTCTAGTCCCACCTGAGGTATGAAAGCTGTCTGGTAAGACTTTGGGCCAATCGCTGAGAGATGGTGAGTTCTAGTCCCGCCTTAGGCATGAAAGTGGCTGGGTGACTTTGGGCCAATCACCAGGAGACGGTGAGTTCTAGTCCCACCTTAGGAATGAAAATTGGCTGGGTGACTTTGGGCCAATCACCAGGAGACGGTGAGTTCTAGTCCCACCTTAGGAATGAAAATTGGCTGGGTGACTTTGGGCCAATCACCAGGAGACGGTGAGTTCTAGTCCCACCTTAGGAATGAAAATTGGCTGGGTGACTTTGGGCCAATCACCAGGAAACAGTGAGTTCTAGTCCAGCCTTGGACACAAAAGCTGTCAGGATGACTTTGGGCCAATCACTAGGAGACTGGGAATTCTAGTCCCGCCTTAGGCATGATTTACTTAACAGCTATGTCAGGGAAGGACATAAAATGGGGCAAAAGTCACAACGGTCTCGCTTAGCAAGAGAGAGATTTTGGGCTCGGTTGTCATTAGTTGAGGACTACCTGTAATCTGGCATCTCGCCGGGTCACCCACCTGAGTTATGAAGATGGGTTCGGTGACACCTTGTCCGCTACTCGTGAGCATCTCTTCCGCCAGGAAAGCGTCCTCCTCGGGTTCTGGAGGCAAGGCGTAGTCATGGATCTGGGCAAACAGTTTGGACAGTTCTTCAGAAACGGATCGGGAAGGCGGAACCAAGAATCGTGTCGATGTTTGTGCAGACGAATCCACCAACATCAGGCTCTCCTGGCCGTCTTCCACAAAAGGAGAACTTGGAGATCCAGAATATTCCCCTTCCTCTGAAGAACCCAAGAGATCCATGTCTTCCAACACAAAGGTGGGAAGCGGAGAAGTCTCCTCTTCCTCTTCTTCTGAAGAAACGGTCAACAAGGCCACCTCTGGAAGAAGGTCCCCTGATCCCATTAACGGGACGCCTTCTTCTAAATCCTCCCCGCTGGGATAGGAGATGGCCACGGGTTCCTCCCGATCCTCATCTTCTACAGATGATCCCCTTGATGGGAGATCCTTTTCCACCGAAAGCGATCGGACGGGTGAAAGAGGGACACCCAGGTCTTCTCTGAGGCCGTGTTCAGATGATACCAGCGTTTCGGATTCTTCCCGTTCCACCAAAGATGGTGCCAACTGAGTCAGCTCTCCACCAGAAGCAGTGGAGAGGAGAGTTCTACCTTCTTCTCCTTCTTCTTCTTCTGGTCCAACGATCTGAACAGGTTCTGACCCATCCTGTCCCTCCGAAGGTGAGTTTGGAGGGGCAACAGGTTCCAACTGTATCTCCGGTAGACGTTCTCCAGAAGGTGTCCTCAGGTAAGGTAGGGATTCTGACCCGTCCTCTGGGAGACGTGGAGGCTCAGATGGAAGGTGGCCTGATGAAGGTGGCTCTCTTGGTGGTGGCAACCCAGATGGACTTCGCGAAGGTAACTGAGATGAGGGGAGGAGAACTTCGGAAAGACTCTCTCCCAACCAGACCCGGGATGCAGAAACCTTCCCAGCCAGGATCCGATCGATGGAAGACTCGTGCAGGACATCGCTTCCGTAGGACGTCCCTTCTCGGGAGGACTCGGACGTCAAGGCTTCGTTGTATAAAGTGGTCAGAGAGATGCAGGCCGACCTGTCCTCCGACCGAAGAGGAGATAGGATGGGCTGATCGAGGTCGTAGGCCAGAGAAAAGGATCGGCTGTCTGGAACAGCTGGGGAAGCGAGTCTTTTGTTAGGATCCAGATCTGCTCCCGTCCACAGTTGCCAGAAAGTGGTCTCCACTGCCATTTCGACCGGCATGGGCCGCTTTCGGATCTTAGGTAGCCGGGATTTAATCTAAGAGAGACACAGAGAAGATTGGGGCAGGGGGAATCGTAACCACAGGGGCCTCAGCCTTCTGAAGTTCACGTAGACCAGTGTTTCTCAACCTTGGAAGCTTGAAGATGGGTGGACTTCAACTCCCAGAATCCCCCAGCCAGCGCTGCTGGCTGGGGGATTCTGGGAGTTGAAGTCCACCCATCTTCAAGCTTCCAAGGTTGAGAAACACTGACGTAGAGGTTCATCTTGAAACATCTCAGGACTTTAGAAGGGAATCTCTGAAGGTCAGGGTGGAACGGTGGGCTCCTTGGGGCTCTCTGAGCTCGGTGGTTTTCTGGCAGACGTTTCATGACCCAACTAGGGAACCTCATCAGTGCTGTGGAGAGGAGGAGGAGGAGTCTTTGGTGGTCTCTGAGCTTGGTGGTTCTCTTGCAGACGTTTTAGAACCCAATTAATAAACCTAATCAGAGCTAGAAGGGAGTGAGGTTTTGCTCTCTGTTGGCTTGTATATATCCCACTCCCTTCTAGCACTGATAATGTTCCCTAACTGGGTCATAAAATGTCTCTAAGAGTACAACTCAGGTCAGAGAGTACAAAAGGACCCCACAATCCTCTTCCCACACACCCCTCCTTCTAACACTGATGACGTTACCTAGTTGGGTCACGAAACGTCTGTATGAAAACAATCAAACTGAGAGAGCATGAAGGACTCCACGGTCTTCCTCCTCCTCCTCGTCCTCCTCCTCCTCCTCTCCACATACCCACTCCCTCCCAGCACTGATGATGTTCCCTAACTGGGTCACAAAATGTCTCTTAAGAATACAACCCAGGTCAGAGAGTATAAAAGGACCCCACAATCCTCCTCCTCTTCCCACACACCCCTCCTTCTAACACTGATGACGTTACCTATTTGGGTCATGAAACGTCTGCATGAAAACAAGCCAACTCAGAGAGCACGAAGGACTCCACAGTTGTCCTCCTCCTCTTCCTCCCCCAGGACGCAAACCCTCCTCTCTTACCTATTAACGAAATAGTAGTCTTAAATTGTCCAAGAACAGCTGCAGGCATAGTGCAAAGAGAGGAGAATACTTTCCTTCCTACAGTAATATTTTTAGGCGGTCGTATTTTTTGAAGCATCAGCTCTCTGCTTAATTGACATGTGCCAAACTCATCAGTGTTTCTCAACCTTGGAAGCTTGAAGATGGGTGGACTTCAACTCCCAGAATCCCCCAGCCAGCAGCGCTGGCTGGGGGATTCTGGGAGTTGAAGTCCACCCATCTTCAAGCTTCCAAGGTTGAGAAACACTGCTTTAGATGGACATCTTGTGTCAAGCCAAAAACTCATTTTTCTCCAAAAATTTGTTTCTCTCGGTGGCCACCCCCCTGCTACCTCTCGGAGTGCTAAAACAGGTACAGGTGAGCCTCGACTTTCAACAGTTCATTTAGTGAAGAATCAAAGTTACGACACTGGTTAAAAAATGGACTCAGGACCGTTTTTTTCACACTTACGACCGTCGCAGCCATCTCCCAAGCTCAGGGGATCCAAATTGAGACGCTTGGCAACTGGCATGGACTTATGATGGTTGCCGTGTCCCCGGGAGTCACACGATCCCCTTTTGACAAGCAAAGTCAATGGGGGAAACCCGACTCGCTCAACGACCACATGATTCGCTTAACAGCTAGAGTGATTTGCTTAACGATTGCAGCAAAAAAAAAGGGTTGAGAAAGGGAACAAAAACTCACTTGACAGCTGCCCTGCTTAGCAGTGGAAATTGGGGGGCTCAACTGTGGTCGTACGTCGAGGACTACCTATATAGGTTAAGTCCTCAACTTACGACAATTGAGGCCAACCTTTCCACTGTTCAATGAGACCTTAGTTGAATTTTTTTTTATTTTATTTTTTTTAATTTTGATTTATATGCTGCCCTTCTCCGGAGACTCAGGGCAGCTTACAATGCTTTTAAGCAATAGCCTTCATACTTTTGTATATTTATACAAAGTCAGCTTATTGCCCCCACAATCCGGGTCCTCATTTCACCTACCTTAGAAAGGATGGAAGGCTGAGTCAACCTTGAGCCTTGGAGAGATTCGAACCTGCAGTAATTGCAGGCAGCTGTGTTAATAACAGGGTGCTTAGACCACTGTACCATCAAGGCTCTTTTTTGCCTCATGTTGCGACTTTTCTCGCCGCGTTTCTTAAGTTCAATCACTGCCGCGTTTCAATTTGTCACACCGTTGTTAAGCGAATCCAGTTTCCCCGTTGACTTTGCTTGTCGGGAGGCCGCCAAAGGGGATCACGTCACACACCCACCCACACACGGCATAAGTACATGCCAGTTGCCAAGCTTCTTAATTTGGATCACGTGACCTGGAAAGGGGGTAACCGAGTCACAAGTCCCGTTTTTCAGTGCCCCTGTAAACATTAAATGGTCCCTATACGAACTGTTGTAAGATAAGGACTGCCTGTCCTAAATTTTATTCCCTTTAAGCCAGAGGTCTTCGAACTTGGCAGCTTTAAGACTTGGGGACTTCAACTCCCAGAATTCCCCAGCCAGAATGGGTGGACTTCAACTCCCAGAATTCAACTCCCAGAACTTCAACTCCCAGAATTCAACTCCCAGAACTTCAACTCCCAGAACTTCAACTCCCAGAATTCCCCAGCCAGCCAGACCATTCTTGCAGAGGTCTTCAACCTTGGCAGCTTTAAGACTTGGGGACTTCAACTCCCAGAATTCTCCAGCCAGCTAGCTGGAGAATTCTGGGAGTTGAAGTCCCCAAGTCTTAAAGCTGCCAAGGTTGAAGACCTCTGCTTTAAGCCATCCTCTCCGAACCCAAGGGACTAACTCCCCAGCCCTTCCCGATTCCTCCCCCTGCACCAAAATCGGAGGTCGACTCCTCCCCAAAATTTCCTGTTTAACGAAGCGTTTTTTTTTTTATCACCTATTTTCTCAAAGTTTGTACCTCCCGGCTGGCTTTGACGGGTATAAAAACACGCGGCTTCTCCAGCTTGGAAACTTTCTTCCTAACCAGCTTAATTCCCAGTTTGTTTTGGAGGAAACTGGTGAGCAGAGGTGGGTCACCTTGGGGAAGAGGGAAGGAGAAAGGTCGTTTTTTTTTTTAAAACACCTGGCAAGAATGAAAAAAAAATATTCTCTTCGTTTGCAGGGAGTCCTCGATTTATGATCGGATGCAAAACAACCGTTCCAAGTTACAACAGACCCCAAAAGGGTATTTATGATCCCGAGTCCGAGTTCTGACACCTGTCCTCCATCCTTACTGTTAGGGAATGGCTGTTGCCTAACTGGTTGGGCTGGCAATATATATAAACCATCAATGCATGTTTGCAGTCAAAATGTAATGTATAGCTTTAAGACTGTAATGCATCATACTGTATTCTGATTGGCTAGCTCTGTAGCCAATGTACTTAAGAGAAAGCTTGAATTATGGCTTATTTTTCTTATTGCATTATTATTGCTACCTCTGCTCCTTTCTGCCTGTTCTCTCTGCATGATCACTGCTACTTGTTGTTTTCTACTGTTTTACTGATCGTTTTACTGCTGTACTTGTTCCTGTTTGCAACTCCAAAAAGAACTGTTTTATTGCATATGACTACAACAACTGGTAAGAAGACTTTGTTCTTGGAATGTCCCTGGATTGACAATTTAACTATCTTTATCTGTGTATGACCTGGATTGTTTATTGGACTTTACTTTGCTTTTTTCCTAAAAGTAAAAGAATATCACAACTCGAGTGTGTCTGTGTATTGACAGTGCTTATTCACAATCACCCTGAGTCGTTTCTCATGTGCACAATCTTGCTACTCAAGGGTTACTCTGCGCATATTCCTGAACACTTACTGTCCTGCGTTCACGAGGTTGCATTTTGCAAGCCCGGCAAACCAACAGCCACCAAAAAAATTGTCGATAATTTTTATTTTTTTTATTTATTTATTTTCAATTTATATACCGCCCTTCTCCCTGAGGACTCAGGGCGGTGCACAGCCAGAATTAAAAACATGAAATACAAATATTAAAAACAATTAAAATCTATATAAATTTGGCCCAAAATTTAAATTTCTGGGGTTTTAAATTTGAGCCAAATCTATTTAATTATTTTAAATTTTAATCGCTGTTTTGTCTTGTGTTTTTAAATAGGCTGTACACCGCCCTGAGTCCCTCGGGAGAAGGGCGGTATAGAAATAACATTATTATTATTATTATTATTATTATTATTATTATTATTATTATTATTATTATTATTATTACTATTATTAATCTAGGGTGGAATCAAAAGAGGACTAAGCCTAGAATCCCTACGGAGTCACAAAACGATCCAACCTTCCTTGAATTCCATGGGTCTTTATCCAATTCCTAGCAGGCACTGATTTTTAGTCGAGAAGATTCCTGTGCAGAAGCTTTTTAGCAATAAAAAGCAGTTTAATTGGACCTTCCTTTGTGTGTGGACCTGGTACAGGTGCCAGGGAGAATGGCAGGTAGTCCTCGACTTACAACAATTCCTTGAATGACCGAAAGGACAAGGGCACTGGGGAAAAAAAGTGTCAGGATTGTTTTTTACGCTTAATGACCATTGTAGCCTGTGATCAAAATCAAGAGGCTTGGCAACCGGCTCCTACTTGCGACGGTCGCCGTGTCCCGGGGGTCATGTGATCTCCTTTTTGTGACCTCCTGGCAAGCAACAGGGAACCCCGATTCGCTTAATGACCGTGGGACTTAACAACTGCAGGGAATCACTTAACCACGGTGGCAAGCAAGGTCGTAAAAAGGGGCAAAACTGAACAATTTTCTCGCTCAACAACGGATGTTTTGGGCTCCGTTGTGGTCATAAGTTGAGGACTACCTGCACAGCGACGGATGTCCTTTTCCCAAGATGGAAAGGAAGAGATTTTAAGAAGCACCCTCTAAATTTCTCATATCTCTTTGCTGCATTTCAGGGGTCAAAAGGCCAAGAGGGACGGTCCCTCTTCCCCCCCCAGGGAAGGCCCCACCCGTGGCCCCCAGGCAGGCGGTACCACTTCTGGACGTGGTGAATGGGTTGCCGTAGAAGGTCAGCTCTGTCAGGGAGGGGAAGAGAGCCACGGCCAGCAAGTCTTCCTCATTCTCGATCTGCCAATCAAAAGACGGAGAGGCTGTTCAGGCGGAGGGTGCAGTTGCACTGATGATGTTAGCTAGTTGGGGCATGAAACGTCTGCTAGAAAGCCACCAAGCTCAGAGAGCACCAAGGACTCCATACTTCCTCCTCCTCCTCTCCCCAAACCCCCTTCCCTTCCAGCACTGATGATATTCCCTAGTTGGGTCATGAAACGTCTGCAAGAAAACCATCAAGTTCAGAGAGCACCAAGGATGACTTCTTCCCCTTCTCCTTCTTTTCCTCCTCCTCCTCCTCCTCCTCCTCCTCCTTTTCTTTCTCCTTCCTCCTTCTCCTTCCTCCTCCTCCCCCTCTCTCCCTCCCTTCTAGCACTGATGATGTTCCCTAGTTGGGTCAGGAAACATCTGCAAGAAAACCATCAACAACTTCTTCTTCTCTTCTTCTTCTTCTTCTTCTTCTTCTTCTTCTTCTTCTTCTTCTTCTTCTTCTTCTTCTTCTTCTTCTTCTCCTTCTCCTTCTCCTTCTCCTTCTCCTTCTCCTTCTCCTTCTCCTTCCTCCTCCTCCCCCTACCTCCCTCCCTCCCTTGTAGCATTGATGACATTCCCTAGTTGGGTCATGAAACATCTGCAAAAAAGCCACCAAGCTCAGACAGTACCAAGGACCTCCTCCCCCTCCTCCTCTTCTTCTTCCCCCTCCTCCTCCTCCCCCTCCCCGCAAACTCCATTCCCTTCTAGCACTGATGATGTTCCCTAGTTGGGTCATGAAACATCTGCAAGAAAACCACCAAGTTTAGAGAGTGCCAAGCACCCTTCGTGATCCTGAGCTATTTTAAATGCAACAAAGGTTTCTACAGACCAAAAAACACAACTGTGCCATGAGCTCACACGTGTCCCCCCCCCCCACTCCCGCCCACCCATTGTGGCCAATCCCTACATGGAAGGAGTCGGAACCAACGCCCTAAACTCCTTCACAAGGCTTCCACCCACCCGCTGGCATAGCTACGTGGACGATACTTGGGACACCGAAAAAGTCCAGTTGCCTTACGACCTGGATAATGGAACATCCCCAGAGATATTCAGGTTTTTCGCCATTTCCAGGTACTCCAGGTGGTTGCAAAATATGAACCTGGCTTGGAGTAACATCTAAGTGTTTGGAGACTACAGTTGGTCCAGAACGCAGTTGCGCGAGTTATAGTGGGTGCACCTAGATACACCCACATTACACCAATTCTCCGCGAGCTGCACTGGCTCCCTATCGGTCTCCGGTCACAATTCAAGGTGTTGGTTATTACCTTTAAAGCCCTACATGGCTCAGGGCCAGGGTATTTTCGAGACCGCCTTCTACCGCATAGCTCCCAGCGACCAGTAAGATCCCACAGAGTTGGTCTCCTCCGGGTCCCGTCAGCTAAACAATGCCGGCTGGTGGGCCCATGGGGGAGGGCCTTCTCTGTGGCTGCCCCAGCTCTCTGGAACCAGTTACCTCCTGAGGTCCGGACTGTCCCCACCCTATTGGCCTTCCGGAAAGCAGTGAAGACCTGGCTTTTCCGGCAGGCCTGGGGCCGTTGATCTCGCTCTTGTGATCTGGCGAGATCCGGCCATGAATTGGAGTGCATGTGTTTTAACGTTTTAACGTTTTAATGTCTTCTTTTAACTTTTGTATGGGGATATTGTTGCATTGTTTTATTCTCGACAAAATAAAATAAATAAATGCGACAAAATACAATAAATAAAAATAATAATAAATCTAAGGAAGACCCCCCCCCCCGTTCACCTGGTTGTTGGCAAGACTGAGAAATCTCAGCTCCGGTAAGGGAAGGAGGAACTCGGTGCTGATGTTGGGAAAGGGAGTCTTGGAATCCTCCAGAGGTGAAGGAGGCCTTTCCTGAAAGAAAGAGAAGAAGAACTGAACCTGCAAACACCTGGGACTCCCAAACCTCCCAAAAAGATCCTTTTCCTACTTGGTGACAACCTGCTCAGGGTTGTTACTCAAGGGAGAATCACAGAGTTGGAAGGGACCTTGGAGGTCTTCTAGTCCAACCCCCTGCTCGAGCAGGAGACCCTGTACCAGGGGTGAAATGCTCCCGGTTCGGACCGGATCACCCGATCCGGTAGCGATGGAGGCGGGTGGTTCAGAGAACCGGTAGCAAAAATCCCTGCCCCCGCCCCCCCACATTGCCCAGCTGAGCCGTGCAATCATCAGAGGCTGTTTTTTTTTTTATTTTTAAAAGCATTTTTTCTACAACCTCTTTGGCGGAAAAAATGCTTTTAAAAGTAAAAAAAAAAAAAAAAGCCTCTGATGATCGCGCGGCTCAGCTGGGATTGTCAGAAGCTTTTAAAGGCATTTTTTTTACAACCTCTTCAGTCGACGGTCCTCTTTATGACGGTCCCAAGGTCACAGGATCCCCTTTTGCGACTATCCGACTAGCCGAGTCGATGGGGAAGCCGGATTCACTTAACAACCGCGTGACTCACTTAACAACTCTATCGATTCGCTTAACAAAAGTCGTAAAATGGGGCAAAAATCACTTAACGAATTTCTCACTTAGCGACATAATAACTTTGGGGCTGAAATGTGGTCATAAGTTGAGGACTTAGCTGTATTGGAGGACCCTCGATTTCGGGAGGCAAGCCATTCCACTGATTAATTGTTCTCACTGTTAGGAAGTTTCTCATTAATTAATTAACATTAGTTAATTAATTAACATTAATTGACCCTTGATTATACTGCACTGCTCTGCAATTACAAATTTAATATCCATTTTCCCCGCCTGCAGCAATTCTTTTGGAAACAAGAATTGTTCCTATTTTGTTTCAATCTCCCAAAAAGAACCGGATGTCTTCGGCAAAATTGGCTACCTTGCCAAATTCCTGTTGTGAGTCAAGGAAACCTTACCTGAGCCTTTTCTTCTGGAGGTCTGGCCTGAAAGACCACCTCTGTTGAAAAACACAAAGAACGTCAGGGTGCTTGAAAGGGGAGGCAGTCGCCCCCTAAGATGCCAACAAGGCTAAACCCGTGTTGGATCTTGGCCGAGAGGACTTCTGGGAAGATTTGCAACCTCCAGCCTTCCCTGGGGGCTCTGCTTTGTCACAACATTTGATGTACAAGATGGTCCACAAAAACTCTTGATAAGATAATGCAACATATCAAGGAAAATCCTGGGATTAGGATTCCTTCTCCCCTTATTACCCTCTGCAGCACATCTTTCTCTCGCTCGTCTATCTGTTTGTCTCTGTCTGTCTGTCTCTCTGTCTATCTATCATCCATCCATCCGTCAATCCATCCATCCATCCATCCATCCATCCATCCATCCATCCATCCATCATCTATGTCTGTCTGTCTGTCTGTCTGTCTGTCTGTCTGTCTGTCTGTCTGTCTGTCTGTCTGCCTGCCTGCCTATCTATCTATCTATCTATCTATCTATCTATCTATCTATCTATCTATCTATTCTTCTCTATTATCCATCCATCCATCCAAACTATTGTTTATCATTTATCTCATCTGTCCGCCCATCCATCCATCCATCATCTATCTATCTGTCTGCCTGCCTATCATCCATCATCTATCTATCTATCTATCTATCCATCCATCCATCCATCCATCCATCCATCCATCCATCATCTGTCTGTCTGTCTGTCTGCCTATCTATCCTCTCTCTATCCTATATGTCTGTCTGTATCATCTATCTATCATCTATTTAGCTATTTAGCTATCCATCCATCCATCCATCATCTATCTGTCTGTCTGTGTCTGTCTGTCTATCCTCTCTCTACCCTATCATCTATCTATCTATCTATCTATCTATCTATCTATCTATCTATCTATCTATCTCCATCTATCCATCCATCCATCCATCCATCCATCCATCCATTCAAACTATTATTTATCATTTCTCATCTGTCCATCCATCCATCCATCCTCTATCATCTATATCTACTGTATTCTCCTCTCTCTATCATCCATCCATCCATCCATCCATCCATCCATCCATCCATCCAGAGAACAACCAAGCTCAGAGAGCCCAAAGACCTCGCAATTCCTCCTCCTCCTCCTCCTCCACTTCACAATCCCCCCTCCCTTCCAGCACCGATGATATTACCTAGTTTGGTAACGAAATGCCTGCGAGAAAACCACCCACCTCAGAGAGCACCACGGACCCCACTGAAGGCACAGGATCCAACCTGGCTAAAGTGAAGACCTTACAGAAATCCAAAAGTGGAATGTGTGACAAAACAGGCAGCTGGAAAGAACCCTTTTGGGAGCAAATGTTCAATAAGATAAATAAAATCGAACATGTTTACTAAAACCAACTATCTCCTTAACGACTGGGTGGATAAAACGTTTCTTCACCGCTTTGAGAGGGTTCCCAAGGAAGCGGAGAAATGCATTCCACCCTGAGTAAGTTCAGTTTTACTTTTACAACTGAAAAGAGGCCCCACCTGTCTTGTCTGGATCCTGGGTGTTTTGGGTTATGATGTAACTGTACTGCTGGTTTAGCCTCGGGGACCGATCCTGGGGGGGCTTTTGGGGAGAGTTTTTCCGGCAACGTAAGCCTGCCCGGATACCCGACTTTGCCGATAAAGGATGGATGGAGAAGTGATCGTGGCCCAAGTAATGGAGATACGGGACCTCTTTAATCCCGTTTTTGTCCAAGTTCAGCTGCTTTAGCCTAAGGAGAGAAAAATATCAGTTCTCAGTTTCCTGCGGCACAGCAAATTTGGGAGGCAAACCCCACGTCCCCGTTAGTGCCACCTGCCATCTCTCACATCTTACAGAAAGCTCGAAAATTATGTGGAAGTCATCCCATTGGGAAAGTCTGTAGTAGAGATTCTCAGCCATCCAGGTCACGGTGCTTTTTTTCAGGAGGCAACTGAACTTTGTTTTTTTCTTTTGAAGACATTTCACTTCTCATCCAAGGAGCTTCTTCAGCTCTGACAGGATGGAGGGGAACAGAAGGATTGATACTCCTTGCAGGCAGCTGGTCAGTTGCATTTGAGAGAGTCCTTGAGGCCACCTGGAGGTTTACCTGTGTCCTCAGGGTCACCCGAGTAGTGCAAATGGTTCCTGTAGTCTGCAATTTTTTCCCCCTCTGGAAATCCGTTCCTACTCCCACATCCTTCGAAGGGTGTTCCCACTATCCTGTCAGAGCTGAAGAAGCTTTTTGGATGAGAAGTGAAATGTCTTCAGAAGAAAAAAACAGAAAGTCCAGTTCCCTCCTGAAAAAAGCATCTTTGGGACAACCGAAGAGCCTGGATAGCTCTGCAGACAAAAGCACTGTAATTTAACACCAGCTGTCTGCAATTAAAGTAAGTTCGAATCTCGCCAAGGCTCAAGGTGGACTCAGCCTTCCATCCTTTCTAAGGTAGGTTAAATGAGGACCCAGTTTGTGGGGGCAATAAGCTGACTTTGTATAAATATACAAAAAAGTATGAAGGCTATTGCTTAACGCATTGTAAGCCGCCCTGAGTCTCCGGAGAAGGACGGCATATAAATCAAATTAAAAAAAAAAAAAGTGGCCTCAAAGACCCTCTAAAAGGATGCAAATGACCAGCTGTCTGCAAGGAGTATCAATCCTTCCCTTCCCCACCCTCCAGTCAGAGCTGAAGAAGCTCCTTGGATGAGAAGTGAAACGTCTTCAAAAGAAAAAACCAGAAAGTCCAGTGGCCTCCTGAAAAAGCACTTTTGGGACAACCCTGACCTGGAGGGCTGAGAATCTCTACAGACTTTTAGCTATACAATTTGGGATGAAGACCCTTGGAATGGGGTGGGAGGAGGAACGGATTTCCAGAGGGAAAATGGCAGACTACAGGAAGCATTTGCACCACTCAGGTGAGACCCTGAGGACACAGAGAAACCTCCAAGTGCTTCAAGGACCCTCCAAAAGGATGCAAACGACCAGCTGTCCGCAAGGAATATCAATCCTTCTATTTCCTATAATCCAGTCAGACCTGAAGAAGCTTCTTGGAGGGGAAGCGAAAGGTCTTCAAAGAAAAACCAGAAAGTCCAGTGGCCTCCTGAAAAGAAAAAGCACCCTGGGACACCAGCATGTGACTGACTTTGTCAATTTCAACTGGCCAATTTGCAAGTCTCAAATTTTAATTCAAGTGTCAATTTTAATGCCGACTTCCGTTTGGGAAGATCGTGTCTATAGGTGTGGCAACGGTAAAGAACTCGGGTTGGAAGTATCATCACAGGTTTGAGGTCTACAACACTTAGGTAGCTTCCCTTGCTTGGAAGAGAAAATTCTAAGGAATGTTGGCCTGTAGCCAGCACGAACACCAAGCAGCTTGGTCAAAACAGAATTTAACACAATAACAGAGTTGTCTAGTCCAACCTTCTGCTCAAACAGGAGATCCCATCCCATTCTGGACAAATGGTTGTCCAATCTCTTCTTAAAAGCCTCCAGTGTTGGAGCAGCCACAACTTCTGGTGGCAAGCAGTTCCACTGGTTAATTGTCCTCACGGTTAGGAAGCTTCTCCTTAATTCCAGGTTGCTTCTCTCCTGGATGAGTTTCCATCCGTTGCTTCTTGTCCTGTCTTCTCAGGGGCTTTGGAGAATAACTTGACCCCCAACTCTTCTTTGGGGCAGCCCCTCAAATAATGGAAGGCTGCTATTATGCCACCCCCTAGTCCTTCTCTTTGATAGAGCAGACATCCCTAGTTCCCTCCATCAGAATAAAGAATACCAGAGTTGGAAGGGACCTTGGAGATCTTCTAGTCCAACCCCTGCCTAAGCAGGAAAGCCTATCCTATCCAGACAAATGACTCTTCTTGAAAACTTCCAGTGATGGAGCATCCACAACTTCTGGAGGCAAGTTGTTCCACTGGTTAATTCTTCTCCCTGTCAGGAGATTCTTCCTTAGTTCTAAGTTGCTTCTCTCCTTGATGATTTTCCATTCGAAAAGCTATTGGTTAGGGTTCTTTAAGTGTTGTGGCCCGCCAGCGGCCTGCGCGGATCGTGGCTGATCCCGACGACGAGGAGGCTGGTGTGGGGTCGTGTCAGCAGCCTGCACAGCTGGTGCTCGCGTCGGACAGCGAGGAGGCTGAAGAGGATGTGGTGCCAGAGGCAGAGACTCAACCAGGGCCTTCAGAACCTCCAGAGGCTCCTTCAAATGGAGAGAGAGAAGTAGAGGAGCCTCTCCACAATGCTCGGGCACGCAGGGCTGCCAAAAGGCAGGAGTGGCTACTCAGGAAGAGGAGGTCTCCTCGAGAGTAAGGTTTGAGGATAATTGGCCACTCCCTTAGCCTATTTAAGTCGCACGCAGTTAGTAATTTCTTGCTGGAAACAACATGTAATTATTACAGAGTATTTTGGAGAGTGAGTGTCTTATCGTATCTGGTTTTCTGGGCTGGTTGCCAACCTCTGTCGGACTTTGTTCTTAATAACTTTGATAAGGAAGAGCCTGGTGGCGCAGCAGACTAATAGCCTGTTATTATCATTCAGCTGCCTGCAATTACTGCTAGTTCGAATCTCGCCAGGCTCAAGGTTGACTCAGCCTTCCATCATTTCTAAGGTAGGTAAATTGAGAACCCGGATTGTGGGGGCCATAAGTTGACTTTGTATAAATATACAAAAGTATGAAGGCTATTGCTTAGCGCATTGTAAGCCGCCCTGAGTCTCCGGAGAAGGGCGGCATATAAATCAAATAAAAAAATAAAAATAAAAAAATAAATAAGGACCCTTTGCACGGGAAGCCTGCATTCTTCAAGGTTTTGGTTACCACCTTTAAAGCGCTCCATGGCTCAGGACCTGGGTACTTGCGGGACCGCCTACTACCACCAATAGCCTCCCACCGGCCGGTACGCTCCCATAGAGAGGGGCTCCTCCGGGTGCCGTCGGCCAAACAATGTCGACTGGCGGCCCCCAGGGGGAGAGCCTTCTCTGTGGGGGCACCTACTATCTGGAACGAGCTCCCCCCGGAGATACGGAGGATCTTAAAATTGGTTTTAAATAGTTTGGGGTTTTAATTTGTCTGGGCCAAAACTATTTAATTTGATTTTAATTCCACTTTTAAATTTTGTATGTATGTGTTTTATTGTTTGGCTGTGCACCGCCCTGAGTCCTTCGGGAGTAGGGCGGTATAGAAATAAAATAAAATAAAATAAAATAAAATAAAATAAAATAAAATAAAATAAAATAAAATAAAATAAAATAAAATAAAATAAAATAATAAAATAAAATAAAATAAAATAAAATAAAATAAAATAATAAAATAAAATAAAATAAAATAAAATAAAATAAATAATTCTTGAAAGGGGTTTGTTTGGAATTAAACAGTGTTTGCGAAGCTTGGTATGTGTCACATCCTCTGGGAATCTGGAGCTGGGGCAGAACATTAAGAGGCTACATACTGGTGAGGTCTCGCCTACCTTCGAAGATTGGCCAAACTGAGGAAGACACTGGAGTCGGAGAGATGGTTGTCATCTAGAAGCAAGACCTCCAACGCTGGGAACTTCGGGCAGTTCCAGCTGTTGACAGAAAGAGAAAATGTCTATTGGCCACTTTAATCCCCATCGTTGAGGTTTCTCCTGCCTGCCTTTCTTCCCTTGTCCTCTCCCGCCTTCAGTTTCTTGGGGAACTGAGACCGAAGTCCTAGTTTCATCTCCAGAGGAAAATCCACTCAGGTCCAAACAGGAATTCTGGGTTACATGGAAAACTCTCCTACGGCTGTCGACCTGCTTTTCTTCGCTGTCTTCGGAGAAGCTAACCTTGGTGCTCTCTGAGCTGGATGGTTTTCTTGCAGACGTCTCATGACCCAACTAGGGAACATCATCAGTGCTACGAGGAAACGGGGTTTGTAGAGAAGAGGAGGAGGAGGAGAACTGAGGGATCCTTGGTGCTCTCTGAGCTGGGTGGTTTTCTTGCAGACGTTTCCTGACCCAACTAGGTAACATCATTAGTGCCAAAAGGGAGTGGGATTTGCACAGAGGAGGAGGAGGACTGTGGAAATCTTGGTACTCTCTGAACCTGATCATTTTCTTACAGACGTTTCATGACCCAGCTAGGTAACATCATCAGTGCAGCTTGGGTCCTTTCCAGCCCTATGATTCTGATTATTAGATATTATTCTATTCTAGCATTGATGATGTTACCTAGTAGGGTCAGGAAACGTCTGTAAGGAAATGATCAGGTTCAGAGAGTACCAAGAGTTCCACAGTCCTCCTCCTCCGCTTCCTCGCAAATCCCACATCCTTCTACCATTGATCATATTACCTAGTTGGGTCACGAAACGTCTGCAAGAAAACAAGCAAGCTCAGAGCGCCAAGGAAGCCCTCAATTCCTCCTCCTCCACTAAACCCTACCTCCTTCTATCATTGATGATGTTACCTAGTAGGGTCATTAAACGTCTGCAGGAAAACAAGAAAGCTCAGAGAGCACCAAGGACCACATAGATCAACCCTGAGCTACAAATATTCTCCTTTATTAGCAAGATAAACTCACAATCTTGTTGACGCTGAGCCGGGGTGGACTGCTGGGGGTTCGCAGGGGTTCGGGAGAATCTCTAGCTAAGATTCTGTGCAGTTCGGAGAACCCTCAAATCCCATTCTTGGCTGGCCCCGCCCACCCCTTCCCGCCCCTCCCAGGAGTCCCCTGTTCTGTCCCCGTACCACACACGCACCCCCACAGACGGCCCGGAGTTAATAAGCCACACGACAAAATTCTTTGATGATAAAGCTGGCAGCAACCCAGTGGCTAGCTGCCAATTCAGACTTTACTCACACAAAACAAAGATTAGACTGCAAGCATTCCGATAAAACAGGCAAAGATTCCGCAATACAAGGATTAGTCCAAATGCAGTCCGACAAGGCAGGCAAAGTCCAGTAACGCAGAGATCATGGATTATTTCCAGTTTTTGCTCGTTACAAACTGAACCGGCCACCACACCCACATATATACCCTGTGGGGTGTGGTCCAGTGACTCAGCTGATCTCTGGCACGCCTTTGCCTCTGCTACGCACGCTTCTCCCTGCGCCTCTGCCGAGGGTCCAGCCAGCACTTATCTTCCTCTAATGGTTTTTCAGAATTTATGATACAGTTGGACACAAATACTAATTTACTAGAGTCTAAAATGGAAGAAATTCAAGATAAATTGGACAATAGAACTCAAAAAATTGAAAATGATTTGACAAACACTCAGGATAATAGCTCAGAAGAAAAACCTAAAATGGATGCTGATCAAAAGTCTGGTAATGTAGAAAATCTGCAACAGAAGATTGAAAAAGAGATTTTAATGGTACAATATAATTTCACAGAATATGCGATAAGATTAAGAGGTTTGCAGGAAAATAACAGAGATGATTTAAGGAAAATATCTTCTGAAATTCTAGCTGGGATTTTAAAGGTTCAACCTGAGGAAGTGTTTTGTAGGATTGACAGAGTTTATCGAATAAACTCCTGGATTGCCAAGCAAAGGCAACTGCCTAGAGATGTGGTGATTTATTTTACAGATAAAGAAATTAGGAATAATATTCTTCCTTCAATTCTAATTTGCAATTGTATGGAAGAAAGATTTGGATTTACAAGGAACTCCCACCTAAGATATTAATGGAAAGGAAGAAATTTGGTTTTCTGGTGAATGAGTTAAAAAAGAGAAATATCCCATTTAGGTGGGACGCCCCAGTTGGTATTATATTCAGATATCAAGGAGAAAGATATCAGCTAAATACTGTTGAAAGAGCGGAAGAATTTTATCAAAATAGGTTGAAAATGAACTTAACATCTTCAGGTATAATACAGGATAAGCAGAAGGAGCTGGAAATAAAGGTAAAATATCAAATTACAGAGACTGTACCAGATGAATTGCCTTTGGATTTATCGGACACCCCAGCTGGACTATCTACAAATTTAAGAGAAGTGGCATCTAACCTTAATGTGATGACTTATCAAGGCAAGGACAAGCATGGAAACCAATTAGGTGAAATACAAGGGATAAAAAAGAAACATGAGACACAAAAACAAAACCAACAAGACCAATCTACAAAGCAGAATGAAAACCGACCAGATGATACACAATTTGTAGAAAGGAAACCAGGATGGAAACCAAACCCACAAAAAGAAAAGAAAAAAAGAAAAAGGTTGCATAAAAATAGAAATTTCTAAATCAAGCAACAGTGAAGCCAGTGACTTCAAAATATGAATGATTATGTGTAAACATAGAAGAGGCGATGTATTGGTTAATATCATCCTGAGGATTGTGGCAGATCTCTGCATGGCCGTAATCTGGGGACGTGAAAAGAGCCTTAAACTGATGGATTTGAATTATCCACTTTGGAATTTCTTTTTGTGTTGATAAACATATTATAATTATCTTGAATCACAAGGCAAGAGAATTATGCTGGGGCATGCAGAAGATCGGGTTGTTACCCACTACGATGATGGGAATCAATAATCCTGATGAAACCCACAATTATTACTATATGGAATATAATTATAATGTCACTCGGGTGGTTGTTTTTACCTTTATACATATAAGAAGATATTTACTACTGATGGGGGCAGATATGATTGAAGATCCTGAATAAACTGTTGCACCAGCAAGCTATGTTACCCGATTATGGATGTTGGTTCTACCAATCCAGTGGAAAGACCTCAAAGAAGATATTATATGGATTATAAATTTAAAGTCATTGTCTTTTCTTTTTTTTATTTAGATATAATGGAAAATATAGACATATATTTTTAAGTAGTGTGGGCAGTGAATCAAAGATATTAAGAATTGTTGTGTATGGTAATTTTGCATGATAGTGGGTGAATAAGCTAGTTAGTAGATTGATTAGTCTAAGAAAAGGGATTTTTAAGTGATATATTTAGGGGAGTGGAGGAAATGGATAGAGTGGAATAAATGTTAAACTAGATTTTATGGGGAAGGCCGCTTTGAAATGTTATAGTAATATATATAGAAGATTAAATGTTAAAGTAGGACTTATCGTATAGTTTTAAAGTGGAAGGTGGTCTTGAATTGTTGTAATAATATATAGATATAAGCTTGGGAGAGGAGAAAAAGGGCAGATTATTGCCAAATTGGGAGTCATAATACTATTATGCTAAATTAGAAGTTATTCTATAATGTTAAAGTATAATGTCTTTTTTTTTTTCTTTCTTTTCTCTTTTCTGAAATGTATGGATAAAGGGGGATGTTATAATATTAATAATATTTTTAGTAAGTAAAGGTCAATATTTAGAGGAGGGAGTAAGTAATCTGTTATGAATTAGGTTTTTTTTTTTGTTACGAAGAAGTCACAGGGGGGGATGGGTGGGGAGGGGGGGTTAGGGAGGGGGAGGGAGAGGGGAAAAAAAAAAGGGGGGGAAATTTGTATTTGAAAACTTTTTCAATAAAAAAAAAAAAAAACAATACAAGGATTAATCCAAATGCAGTCCGATAAAGCAGGCAAAGTCCAGTAACGCAGAAATCATGGATTATTTCCAGTTTTTGCTCGTTACAAACTGAACCGGCCACCACACCCACATTTATACCCTGTGGGGTGTGGTCCAGTGACTCAGCTAATCTCTGGCACGCCTTCCCTTCTGCTGCGCACGCTTCTCCCTGCGCCTCTGCCAAGGGTCCAGCCAGCACTTATCTCCTTCGTCGCTGTCCACCTGTGGCTGCGGGGACGTGCTTGGCTCTGGGCCTATCTCTTGGCCTTCGGTGTCCTCCGGAGGCATTGCCAGAGAGGAGGGTCCTGGAGAGGGAGGCCTTGCCAACTCCTCTCCCTCACTCTCAGAGTCTGCATCTGTCGATAGCCCAGGCTCAGGCAACGGAGCCACAACATCCCCACAGAGCCTGTTTTGGATGCAGGTAAGTGCAGGGCGCGCGCAGAGGCTCAGGGAGGGTGAAAAACAGGTCTACCGGAAGTTCGGGAGGGCCTCCGGAGCCTGGGGAGGCCATTTTCACCCTCCCAGAGACTCAAGGAAAGCCTCCGGAGCCCAGGAAGGGCAAAAACGCCCCCTCCCCCAGTGGTGCAAGAGGCCAACTAGGCCACGCCTACCCTGGCCACAGCCATGCCCACCCAGCAACTGGGCAGAGAACCCCTTGCTAAAATTTTTGAAGCCCACCCCCACGCTGAGCTGAATGGAAGGTAATCCAGGTGAGTAAACCAACATGAGAAATCCTACATCTGCTTCCTTAGGCTCATAGAAGAAGGGACTGCCTTTTAGGCTGGCCAGGAACTTACCTCTCCGGGGCAGCCAGATTGAGGGGAAGGGAAGAAAGTCCGTTGGCCGTCAGGTGAAGAGCTTTCAGGCGTGGTAAACTTCCCAGAGTCTGCACATCCTCAGGAGACAAGTTGTTGTAGGAGAGATCCAAGATCTGGGGAAGAAGCAAAACGTCCCCCTTTAAACCATTATTAGCTGGAGAGTGGGGGGAAAAGGCAAGGCACCCACTTCAGAGGAGTCGAATTCCAGCAAGCGTGGAAGCCAAGATAAACATGGTTTATTGGTTAAGGCTTCAGGCTAGAAACCAGGAGATGGTGAATTCTAGTCCCACTTTAGGCGCCCAATGTGGCTGACTTAGGCATGAAAGCCGGTTGGGTGACTTTGGGCCAATGACAAGGAGACGGTGAGTTCTAGTTCCGCCTTAGCCAATGAAAGCTGGCTGGGTGACTTTGGGCTAGTTACTAGGAGATGGTGAGTTCTAGTGCCACATTAGTCATGAAAGCCAGCTTGGAGACTTTGGGGCAACCCCTCTCTCTCTCCTCAGCCCAACCCACCTCACAGAGTTGTTGTTATGGGGAAAATAGGAGGAGGAAGTATTGGATATGCTTGCTGCCTTGAGTTATTTGTAAATAAGGGTGGGACGAATGAATGAATGAATGAATGAATTAATTAATCTGTCTGTCTGTCTGTCTGCCCATCCATCCATCCATCCATCCATCCATCCATCTATCTATCTATGTATCTATCTATCTTCTATCTCTATCTATCTATCTATCTATCTATCTATCTATCTATCTATCTATCTATCTATCTATCTATCTATATCTATTTCTATCTCTATCTATCTATCTATCATCTATATCTATATCTATCTATCATCTATCTATGTATCTATGTATCTATCTATCATCTATGTATCTATATATCTATGTATCTATGTATCATCTATCTATCTATCTATCATCTATATATCTATATATCTATCATCTATCTATGTATCTATATCTATCTATCTATCTAATCTATCTATCTATCATGTATCTATGTATCTATGTATCTATCTATCTATCTATCTATCTATCTATCTATCTATCTATCTATCTATCTATGGTATCTATCTATGGTATCTATCTATCTATGTATCTATCTATGTATCTATGTATCTATGTATCTATCTATCTATCTATCTATCTTCTATCTATCATCTATCTATCTATCTATCTATCTATCTATAATATGTAACCTGCAAATTAGCAGCAGAAGTGCCTGGGGCTGATGAGGCCTTTCCAAGCTGACTTTACACGCAATATATAGAACACGTGAAACTGGCTTTTAAATTGGAAAAAAATTAACTCTGTCCTGCCCGATTCCCAGCTGGGATTCATGCAACTTTCACTTTTGCCCTTCCAACTTACTTCCAAGTGAGGAAAATCCCCAATCCTGACTTTAAGATGCCTCAGACCGTTCAGAGAAAGTTCCAGCTCCCGAAGGCCAGGAAAGTTACGAAAAGTTTCTAGATGAAATGTTAAAATAGAGACATGTTTAAAAAAGCGGCCATCTGAAATAGACTGTTGTTTTGGCCCAAGGATCCAGCAGCCAATGATAAAACATTCGGTGGTATTTTAACTACCACTAATAAAAGATCTCCCTGATATTGCCAAAAATAAAATTTAAAAAACCCGCTCATATACCGAGTTTGTGGGGGCAATAAGCTGACTTTGTATAAATATACAAAAGTATGATTGCTTAACGCACTGTAAGCCGCCCTGAGTCTCCGGAGAAGGGCAGCATGTAAATCAAATTAAAAATAAAAAAATAAATATACGCAGTTTTTATTCTGGCGTAAAAGACGCCACCTGGTTACAGCTACTCCTCGTCTTACAAACGTTCATTTAGCGACCAAAGTTACAACGGCACTGGAAAAAGTGACTTATAACCTGTCCTCGTATTTATGACCATCGTAGCATCCCCATGGCCACATGATTGAAAATTGGGCGCTTAAGTGACCAGCACGTATTGGTGAGGCTTCCAGCATCCTGCTGGCTTCTACCAAACAAAGTCAACAGATTCCCTTAATGACAGGCCCGTTGCCTCAATTTGATCACATGACGGTGGGGATACTGAGATGGTCGCCACGGGTGAGGACCAGTCATAAATCCCCTTTTCTAGCATGCCATTGTCTATGGAGATTCCCCATCATCCAGGCCATGGTTGTCCCAAAGGTGCTTTTTCAAAAGGCAACTGGACTTTTGTTTTTTGTTGAAGAGGTTTCGCTTCTCATCCGAGAAGCTTCTTCAGTTCTGAGTGAATGACGGAAGAACGGAAGGATTTATACTCCTTGCAGGCAGCTGGTCATTTGCATCCTTTCAGAGGGTCGTTGAGGCCCCTTGGAGGTTTGTCTGTGTCCTCAGGGTCACCTGAGTGGTGCAAATGGGGGCGGAGCCTTCTTGGAACTGCCGAAAGGAGTGTTGTTGTGGACTGGAGACAAGTGAAGCGAAACATCTTCAAGGAAAAACAACGTCCAGTTGCCTTTTGTTAAATACGTGACAGCTGCCCAGCATCCAAATTTTGATCACGTGTCCGTGGGGATGCTGCAATGGTCGCCAGGGTGAAAACTGGTTGCAAGTCATATTTTGCCTTCCATGGAGGACCTGCATACTGCACGAGTCAAAAAGAGGGCTGGGAAAATATCTACAGACCCCTCGCATCCTGGACATCATCTGTTTCAACTCCTACCCTCAAAATGACGCTCTAGAGCACTGCACCCCAGAACAACTAGACACAAGGACAGTTTTTTCCCAAATGCCCTCACTCTGCTAAACAAATACTTCCCTCAACTGTCAAACTATTCACTAAATCTGCACTACTATTAATCTTCTCATCCATTCCTTCCTATTACCTATCTCCTTCTCTGCTTACGACTATAACTTTGTTGCTTGTATCATTACGATTTACATTGTTTGACTTAGTTTCCTGGTGTGATTTTTGTTGATTGCTTATTTAGTATCCTATGGCTATCACTAAGTGTTGTATCTTATGATTCATGAGGAATGTATTTATGATGACTGTGATCATGATTTATCACTTATAGTTTTTACGTACACTGAGAGCTTAGGCACCGAAGACAAATTCCTTGTGTGTCCGATCACACTTGGCCAATAAAGAATTCTATTATTCTGTTCTGTTCTGTTCTGTTCTGAATGGCACTGTAACTTCGAACGATCACTGAACGAACAGTTGCCCCCTCGCAGGGGAGAAGGGCAGCACGATAAATAATTATTTGACTATCATCAAGTGTTGTACCTTATGATTCTTGACGAATGTATCTTTATTTTTATGTACATGGGCAGTGTATGCACCAAAGACTAATTCCTTGTGTGTCCAATCACACTTGGCCAATAAAGTATTCTATTCTATTCTATTCTATTCTATTCTATTCTATCCTATTCTATTCTATTCTATTCTATTCTATTCCATTCCATTCCATTCCATTCCATATTTCTATTCTATTCTATTCTATTCTATTCTATTCTATTCTATTCTATTCTATTCTATTCTATTCCATTCCATTCCATTCCATATTTCTATTCTATTCTATTCTATTCTATTCTATTCTATTCTATTCTATTCTATTCTATTCTATTCTATTCTCTATTATTTTCTATTTTCTACTTTCTATTCTATTCTCTATTATTTTCTACTTTCTACTTTCTACTTTCTACTTTCTACTACTCTACTCTACTCTACTCTACTCTACTCTACTCTACTCTACTCTACTCTACTCTACTCTATTCTATTCTATTGATTAGGAACATAAAGACATAAATAAACTTGAGCACCACCTGTAGTCAGAATGGACCAACCAGACATGACCCATCCAAACCACCCCAAAAATTACGAGTGTGGTTTCCTTACCTAAAGTCAGCAGATTTTCGGTGGCGTTGATGTAAGCGACAGAATCAAACTGCATGAAATCGTTCTCCCTTGCCTGTCGAAACGGGAGAGCAAACAACTCAGTATCTTCCCTTCGAAGGGTCTCTTCCTGACCGGCTGACCCACAAGAGGTGGCCCAACGCCCCATCCTTCGACAGAATCCCTTAGAGCTACAGCTAGTCCTCGACTTACAACCCCAATTCATCCTGAGATTTCTGCTGCTGAGCAAGGGAGGGGTTGAGTGAGTTTTGCCCCGTGTTACAACCATTCCTGCCTGCCACGTTTGTTAAGCGAATCACCACGGCTGTGACGCTAATAACACGGTCGTTAAGTGAATCTTGGCTTTCCCCTCGTTGGCTCAGCTGGGCAAAAGGTCGCCAAAGGGGACACTGCAGCCGTCATAAGAGCCTTGGTGGTGCAGCGGACTAAGTGCTGTTATGTAGCACTTAGCTGCCAGCTGCCTGCAATTACTGCAAGTTCAAATCTCACCAGGCTCAAGGTTGACTCAGCCTTCCATCCTTCCGAGGTAGGTAAAATGAGGACCCGGATTGTGGGGGCAATAAGCTGACTTTGTATAAAAAGAAGAACACCGCTTGGGGGGGCCGAAAGCCCTACTAAGCAGGTAGATACAAAAGTATGAAGGCTATTGCTTAACGCATTGTAAGCCCCCCTGAGTCTCCGGAAAAGGGCGGCATATAAATTGAACCAATAAATAAATAAATAAGTATGAGTCAGTTGCCAAGCATCTCAATTTTGACCATGTGACCAAATGGGGATGTTGCAACGGCCATAAGGCGTGCCAAGCGGCCATAAGCAAGTCACTTTTTTTTTGTAACTTTGAATGGTCACTAAGTGAAGAGTTGTAAGTGGAGGACTACCTGTAAAAATAAGAAACAAGCCCCAGCCACCCAAGAGAAAAAGAAAGTGAACCAAGTCACCCAAAATGCAACCTATAAGGGCCCAGGGCCCTCTGTACCCCAACACCTGGGGGGCCCACCCGGCCCCTCCCCTTGAAGGATGTTGCAGGTTCGAATTCTGACTCACCAAGGCGAAATTCTGGTGGCTGATATTCACGGAGCACAAATCCGAAGGTGTCCGCACGTGGTGGAGCTTAATCTGGAAATCACAAGCCAGAGAAAGTGGGGACATTCAGCCAAGCCAAAAAAAAATAAAAAAATAAGGGAAAGTTCAAGTCCCTACCGGCCAAAAAACCCATTTCCTGTGCATTGGCAATACAAGAATATTCTGTAAAATGGGTCTCTGTGTGTGTGTGAGTGTGGTAGTATTTCAATAAGGTCTGTGTGAGCTGATTGATGGGACAGGATAAAGGGAATATGCTGAGGCCCTACGAAGACTGTGGAGAAGAGCAGCTAAGGTGAATAAGGGATCTGGAGGCTAAGCCAGAATAACAGAGTTGGAAGGGATCTTGGAGGTCATCTAGTCCAACCACCTGCCTAGGCAGGAAACCCTTCACCACTTCAGACAAATGGTTATCCAACCTCTTCTTAAAAACTTCCAGTGTTGGAGCATTCGCAACTTCTGGTGGCAGGCTGTTCCACTGATTAATTGTTCTAACAGTCAGGAAATTTCTCCTTAGTTCTAGGTTGCTTCTCTCCTTGATTAGTTTCCACCCATTGCTTCTTGTCCTGCCCTCAGGTGCTTTGGAGAATAGCTTGACTCCCTCTTCTTTGGGGCAGCCCCTCAAATATTAGAAGACTGTTATCATGTCACCCCTAGTCCTTCTTTTCATCAAAGTAGACCTCCCCAATTCCAGCAATTGTTCTTTTTTTTTTTTTATTGAAAAGTTTTACAGAAAAAAAAAAAGATTTCCCTCCCCAATATTCCCCCCACCCTTTCCCTCCCCTCCCCCCCAGACTTCCCAGAGCAAAATACAAGGTGTTTCATTTAACAATCATAAACTAGATTAACCTACTTATCCTCAGGCTACTAACTCCCCCCCTGAAACCTTAACTCCACTATAGATAACATAATACTTCTAATACTTAACGTTCATTCATAAGCTATTTGATATTTTCTTGTCTGATACTTATTCTGAATATAATCAATCCATCTTCTCCATTCCGATACGTATCTTTCTTGTGTATAGTCCTTCAGGTACGCTGAGATTTTCGCCATTTCTGCTAAATTCGTTACTTTCAGTATCCACTCTTCAATAGTGGGCAAAGAGTCCTTCTTCTTCTTTATGTGTTTTAGCCTCTGCCCCCACTAATCCTCTTTATTGCTTTTCTCTGCACTCTTTCTAGAGCAGAGGTCTTCAAACTTGGCAGCTTTAAGACTTGGGGACTTCAACTCCCAGAATTCCCCAGCCAGAATGGGTGGACTTCAACTCCCAGAATTCAACTCCCAGAACTTCAACTCCCAGAATTCAACTCCCAGAACTTCAACTCCCAGAATTCAACTCCCAGAACTTCAACTCCCAGAATTCCCCAGCCGGCATATAACAATAGTGTTATTGTCCCAAAGGTGCTTTTCGAAAAAGCTTATTTGGTTTTTTTTTCCCCCTTGAAAACGTTTCACTTCTCATCCAAGAAAGCTTCTTCGGTTCTGACTGAATGGGTGGGGGATTGAGAATCTCTCCCTCTGACTTTCAGCGCAGCTGTAACTTGGAATGGTCATTAAACGAACGGCTGTAAGTGGAGGACTACCTGTATAATCTCCTGAGCCGACTTCTGCTCCGTTCTCAAGGCCTTTCCCGTGAGGCTCCTTGGAGGTCCTTCCAAGATCTTAAGACGCCTAGTGTTGTGGAGCCGGAAGGAACCCTGAGGGTCATCTAGTCCAACCCTCTGCAGTGGGCAGGAGAACCAAGCAACACATCAAAGACCTACACTCACCAGCTGGGCCGCATTGAGGACTTTCTCTGGCCTGGGGCACTGGGCTTTCCGCAAACACTCTTGCCAGCTCTGCCGGGCAACTCTCGTGCCAAACAGTAATTCGACTTTGGTTTTCTCCACATTATGACGAGCCACCTGCCAGTGACCGGCTCCTGGAGTGGTAGGTGCAGAAAGAAAAACCAGGTGCACCCAGTTAGGAGAACTCAACTAAGGTGGACTTTAAGTTCCTTTAGTCCAGTGGTTAAACCAGTACATGGTAAGTTCTACCTTAGGCGTGAAAGTTGGCTGGTTGACTTGGACCAATCACTAGGAGATGGTGAGTTCTAGTCCTGCCTTAGGTATGAAAGACAATTGGGTGACTTTGGGCCAAATATCGGGAGATGATGAGTTGTAGTCCTGCCTTAGGCATGAAAGCCTGGCCTGACCTAAATTTTTCCTCTTTTAAATGGAATTTTAAATTTGGTTTTAATTTATTGGGGTTTTAAAATGTCTCAGCCAAATTTATTTAATTAGTTTTATCTCTATTTTAAATTTTGTATCTACATGTTTTATCTTATGGCTGTTCACCGCCCTGAGTCCTTCGGGAGTAGGGCGGTATACAAATTTAATAAAATGAAATGAAAATGAAAATGAAAATGAAAGCCAGCTCAGTGTCTTCGGGTCAATCACCAGGAGATAGTGAGTTCTAGTCCTGCCTTAGGCATGAAAGCAAACTGGGCGACTTTGGGCCAATTACCAGGAGATGGTGAGTTCTAGTTCCACTTAAGCATGAAAGACAATTGGGTGAAATTGGGCCAATCACCAGGAGACGGTGAATTCTAGTCCTACTTTAGGCATGAAAGACGATTGGATGACTTTGGGCCAATCACTAGGAGATGGTGAGTTCTAGTCCTGCCTTAGGCATGAAAGCAAACTGGGTGACTTTGGGCCAATCACCAGGAGATGGTGAGTTCTAGTCCCACCTTAGGCATGAAAGACAATTGGGTGAAATTGGGCCAATCACCAGGAGACGGTGAATTCTAGTCCCGTCTTAGGCATGAAAGACGATTGGGTGACTTTGGGCCAATCATTAGGAGATGGTGAGTTCTAGTTCTGCCTTAGGCATGAAAGCTAGCTCAGTGCCTTTGGGCCAATCACCAGGAGACGGTGAGTTCTAGTCACACCTTAGGCATGAATGACGATTGGGTGATTTTGGGCCAATCACCAGGAGACGGTGAGTTCTAATCCCGCCTTAGGCATGAAAGCTAGCTCAGTGTCTTTGAGCCAATCACTAGGAGATGGTGAGTTCTAGTCCCGCCTTAGGCATGAATGACGATTGGGTGATTTTGGGCCAATCACCAAGAGATGGTGAGTTCTAGTCCTGCCTTAGGCATAAAAGCTCATTGAGGACCCCACAGTTCAACCCTGAGTTACAAATCCTCTCTTCTACGGGAATCTTTTCCCACAGGGTTTCGGCAAAGGGAGCAGAGGAGACATTCACACAATACATTTGCACTCTGTTGCACAACTGGGTGACCTTTTCATTGCCTCAATGTTTTGAGAGGGTGACAGGCTACAAACTGGTAGCACTACTCTAGAAAGATTAGCATGGCCACTCTGGGGAGGCCTTTCCAGATTTCTCTCCTTTTTCAGCTGCAAAGATCCTCCCCCCCCCCCCCCCCGAATGCCATCACTCTGCTTAACAATTAATTCTCACAACACTGTCAAATAATTTACTAAGACTGTATTACTATTATTCTTCTCATCCTTCCTAGTACCTATCTCTTCCCACTTATACTATTGCTTGTATCTTTCAATTATATTGTTTTTATTTGTTTCCTAGTATGATTTGATAGCTTATTAGTAACCTTGACTATCACTAAGTGTTGTATCATTTATTCTTGATGAATGTATTTTATTCTCCTTATGGACACTGAGAGCTTAAGCACCAGAGAAAATTCCTTGTGTGTCCAATCACACTTGGCCAATAAAGAATTCTATTCTATTCTATTCTATTCTATTCTATTCTATTCTATTCTATTCTATTCTATTCTATTCTATTCTATTCTATTCTATTCTATTTCTATTCCTTATTCTATTCCTATCCTCTATTCTATTCTATTTTCTACTCCATTCCACTCCACTCCACTCTACTCCACTTCTATTAATTCCTATCCTATCCTATCCTATCCTATCCTATCCTATCCTATCCTATCCTATCCTCTATCCTCTATCCTATCCTATCCTATCCTATCCTATCCTATCCTATCCTATCCTATCCTATCCTATCCTACTCTATTCTACTCTACTCTACTCTACACCTTCCCCAGTTCTTAAAAACTGCATATCCGGACACGTTACCTTCTTCGTATCGAGGCTGCAAAAGGCTTTTCGCTGGAAAGCAGTTGGTTGGGTAACACTGCCCATCATCCAGTTTATACAAGGCCGCCATGCTCTTCCTTCAGCGCTTAAGGCAAAGCAAAATGTTAATTAACACCTTCCCAGCTTTTGAAATCTCCCTCAATAAAGGGGGAAGGAGGTTCATCTGCATAATCTTGAGGCATAAAATGACTTCCTGGTTCCTAGAGAAATAAAACCACAAAAGTTGCTCGAAATGATGGTTCCCCGCAAGCGGATTGAACCACAACGGAGGGCAACTGTCTCTGAGCTCAGTTCGTTGGTCTGTTTGGAGCGCATGGTTAGTTTAGGGTTTAGTTATATCAGTGATGGCTAACCTTTTTGCCATCGCGTGCCAAAAACGGGGGGGGAGCACGGTGGGGTCACACGCACGCGTGCCCACATCCATAATTCTATTCACTCCGCCCCCCCTGCCACTTTTGGCACATGATGGCACGGTGGGCCTGATAGACCCGTTTTTCGTTCTCCCCAAGCTCCAGAGCCTTTCTAGGAGCCTGGGGAGGGCAAAAATGGCCTTCCACACCCTCCCCAGAGGCCCTCCGGAGGCCGGAAACAGTGTGTTTTCTGACTTCTGGTGGGCCCAGAGGGCCCGAAAATCAACTGGCCGGTGCACGCATGCATGCCGGAGCTGAGCTCACGTGCCCACCGATATGGCTCCATGTGCCACCTGTGGCACCAGTGCCATAGGTTCGCCATCATGGAGTTATATCATAGAAATCCTGAATATTGGCATAACTGAGTAAACGCTTCAGTTCACAGGTAGTCCTCGATTTGCAACCACAATGGAGCCCCAAATGTTTTGTTGCTAAGTGAGACATTTGTTAAGTGAGTTTGGCCCCCCCATTTTACGACCTTTCTTGCCGCAGCTGTTAAGTGAGTCACAGGGTTGTTAAGGGAATCTGCCTTCCCCCTTTGATTTTGCTAGTCTGGAGGTCGCCAAAGGGAATCAGGTGACCCCATGAATCTGCAACTGTCATAAAGACGAGTCAATTGCCAAGCGTCTGAATTTTGATCACATGACCATGAGGGATGCTGCAATGGTCGTAAGTGTGAAAAATGGCTGTAAGTCACTTTTTTCAGCGCCCTTGTGTCTTCGCAGGGTGACTAAACGTATGGCTGTAAGTTCAGGACCATGCTGGCTGAGGGATTCTGGGACTTGGTGGCGCAGCAGACTAAAGCGCTGTTAAGTAGCACCAGCTGTCTGCAATTACTGCAAGTTCGAATCTCACCAGGCTCAAGGTTGACTCAGCCTTCCATCCTTCCGAGGTAGGTAAAATGAGGACCCGGATTGTGGGGGCAATAAGCTGACTTTGTATAAAAAAGAACACCGCTTGGGGGGGTCCCGAAAGCCCTACTAAGCAGGTATATACAAAAGTATGAAGGCTATTGCTTAACGCATTGTAAGCCGCCCTGAGTCTCTGGAGAAGGGCGGCATATAAATCAAATTAAAAAAAAAAAATGGGGGCAAAACTCACTTAACAAATGTCTCGCTTAACCACATGAATTTTGGGCTCCATTGTGAAAGGGTATATAGCGTTTCCTTCTTGAGCAGGGGCCTCCAAGGTCCCTCCCAACTCTGTTATTTGTTCCCCTTTGCAAAAAAATTTGCAATCCCTGTTTTTTTCCAGGGGAGACACCCCCCTCCCCCCATGTCACTGCTTAACAAAGCAGCCAGACCTCTGTGACATGGGCCAGAGGGACCCATCTCAGCAGGCCCTGCCAGGAGGAGACCACCACCTGCCCAGACCAGCAATGCGGGTAACACATGGCGATGTGAGGGTTCAAATCAATGTGAACCGTTGCTCCAACGTCCCGCTCCAATGCCAGCCCCCCGAGACCTCGTCACCCCCCCTCACGGAGCTTCTCACCCCCCTCACGGAGCTTCTCACCCCCCTCACGGAGCGCAGCCAATGCCAGCTACAAAGTAAGCAGAGGGCCATAAGAGTTCTCAGTGGGGAGGGGGGGGGCTATCACGGTTCAAACCGCCCTGAGTCCTTCGGGAGAAGGACGGTATACAAATTTAAAAATTAAATTAAATTAAATTAAATTAAATTAAATTAAATTAAATTAAATTAAATTAAATTAAATTAAATTAAATTATTAAATTAAATTAAATTAAATTAAATTAAATTAAATTAAATTAAATTATTAAATTAAATTAAATTAAATTAAACCCTGGGCTTAGAAATCCCTAGATTTTAAACCACTCTTGTCTTATTACTTTTTTTTTTTTTTTTTAAATTTGATTTATATGCCGCCCTTCTCCGAAGACTCAGGGCGGCTTACAATGTGCTCAGCAATAGCCTTCATTCTTTTGTATATTTATACAAAGTCAGCTTATTGCCCCCAGAATCCGGGTCCTCATTTTACCTACCTTAGAAAAGGATGGAAGGCTGAGTCAACCTTGAGCCTTGGCGAGATTCGAACCCTGCAGTAATTGCAGGCAGCTGGTCTTAATAAGCTTAATAACAGGGTGCCTTAAACCCCTGTACCACCAAGGCTCACTTCTGCTTCAAATCCATCCAAGAAGCTGGAATGAGAGAGAAGAAGGGCCGGTTAGCGTTCCTTGAGGTCATCTAGTCCAGCCCCCAACCCCTCGGGGTAGGAATCCAAAGGAAACCATCTCAGGGTATCATAATCCCGTGTTCCACTTTCTGGGCTGCTACGAACAAACTCTTAAGTAGCTTCAAGCAGCATCCTTTCTCGTTGTTAAAAAAAAAATGGGGGTGGGGGGGCGCTACAGGTAATCCTTGACTTACAAACCCACAATAGAAACCCAAAAAATTATGTTGCTAAGCAAGATAGTTATTAAGTGAGTTTGGTTTCTGGGCACCACCTTTGCCACACGGCGTCCAATGTCGTTTCGTAAACTCACACCTCGTTTTAAAAAAAACAAGCAGTAAGCTGCTTTAAGATTCCCAAAGCTTGACTGCACCGTCTGATGACTTGTTTATTTTTATAATATGAGGTCAATCTTTATACCAATTTTATCTGCATTGTTTGTATATTAGCAAAATATATAAACAAAATTATGATAGTCGTGGTGTCTTGAGGTCACGTGATTCCCCCCTTTTGCGACCTTCAGACAAGCAAAGTCAGTGGGGGAAGCCAGATTCACTTAACAACCCTGTTGCTAAATTAACAGCTGCAGCGGTTCACTTAACAACTTCGGAAAGAAAGGTCCCAAAATGGGGCAAAGCTCACTTATCAAATGACTCGCTTAGCAACAGAAATTTGCTGGGGCTCAATTGTGATCCTAAGAGCCTGAGTGGCGCAGCAGACTAATGCAGACTAATGCTACTGTTAAAGGTAGTATTTAGCTTCCAGCTGCCTGCAATTACTGTAAATTCAAATCTCCCCAGGTTCAAGGTTGACTCAGCCTTCCATCCTTTCTAAGGTGGGTAAATTGAGGACCCGGTTTGTGGAGGCAATAAGCTGACTTTGTATAAATATACAAAAGGATGAAGGCTATTGCTTAACGCCTTGTAAGCCGCCCTGAGTCTCCGGAGAAGGGTGGCATATAAATCAAATTAAAAAAAAAGTTGAGGAATACCAGTAATCCTCCCAACAGCCTTGCAAGGTAGGCCAGGCTGCTCGATAAACACCGCCCTAACAACCTTGCAGCCTGGGTTTGCAATAACACATCGTACGTGCTTGTTGAAGTAACCCCTTTTTCTGTGTTTATGCAATACACCGAACCCCGAAAAACAACAACACCCAAAGGCTAAAAGTTAACCCTGACCCAGATTTGCCCATTTGGGCCAATGTCTCTGCTGACATTGGCCTGACCAGGTTAAGAGGGCGTCTTGTGGAGGCAGCCACTGCCCTTCCCCTAAAGGGGAGAACCTCCAAGGTCTCCTACAACCTGCAAATGCAACCAATTTTGGTCACCATACTACAAAAAAGATGTTGAGATTTTAGAAAGCAACTAAAGTTGCTCTCTTAGAGAAGAGCAACTAAGATGATCAAAGGCCTGGAGACTAAAACATATGAAGAACCGCTGCAGGATTTGGGTCTGGCTAGTCTAAAGAAAAGAAGAATTAGAGGGGACATGATAGCAATGCTCCAGTATTTGAGTGGCTGCCACAAAGAGGAGGGGGTCAACTTATTCTCCAAAACTCCTGAAGGCAGGACAAGAAACAATGGATGGAAACTAACTGAGGAGAGAAGCAAGCTGGAATTAAGGAGAAATTTCCTAACAGTGAGGACAATTAACCAGTGGAACAGCTTGCCACCAGAAGTTGCAGGTGTTACATCACCGGAGGTTTTTAAGAAGAGAATGGACTGCCACTTGTCTGAAATGTCTTGTCTGAGATACGGAGGATCCCGGATCTGCGCACCTTCCGTCACGCGCTTAGGACTTTTTTATTTCATCAAGCTGGCCTGGCCTAAATCTTCTCCCCTTTTTTAAATGTAAATTTTAATTTGTTTTAAATTATGGGGTATTTTAAATTCAGCCAAATTATTTAATTCGTTTTTAATTTATTTTAAATTTTTGTATTTATGTGTTTTATCTATGGCTGTTCACCGCCCTGAGTCCTTCGGGAGAAGGGCGGTATAGAAATAAAATAAAATAAAATAAAATAAAATAAAATAAAATAAAATAATAAAATAAAATAAAATAAAATAAAATAAAATAAAATAAAATAAAATAAAATAAAATAATAAAATAAAATAAAATAAAATAAAATAATAAAATAAAATAAATAATAAAATAAAATAAAATAAAATAAAATAAAATAATAAAATAAAATAAAATAATAAAATAAAATAAAATAAAATAAAATAAAATAAAATAAAATTTAATAAAATAAAATAAAATAAATAAATGGTATAGGATCCTGTGCTTGAGCAGGGGGTTGGACTAGAAGACCTCCAAGGTCCCTTCCAACTCTTTTAGTCTAACAAAGAGAAGAACTAGAGATGACTTGAAAGCAGCCTTCCAATATTTGAGGGGCTGCCACAAAGAAGAGGGGCTCAAATTATTCTCCAAAGCACCAGGACAAGAACCAATGATTGGAAACTTAACCAAAGAGAGAAGCAACCTGGAATTAAGGGAGAAACTTAACAATGAGCCAGTGGAACTGCTTGCCACCAGAAGTTGTGGGGTGACTGGACAGTCACTTGTCTGGAACGGTATAGGTTTTCCTGCTTGGGCAGAGGGCTGGACTAGAAGACCTCCAAGGTCCCTTCCAGTTCATTCTATTCTATTCCTCCCCTCCAGTATGTGATGGGCGAGGACTACATAAACCATAATCCACAGCCCCGGTTGTGGTGCCAGG
>NW_027256884.1:130487724-130510224 GCF_029215685.1 Pituophis catenifer annectens
ACTAGATCCTCCATGCCAGGGGTCTCCAACCTTGGCAACTTTAAGACGTGTGAACTTCAACTCCCAGAATTCCTCAGCCAGAAGTCTTAAAGTTGCCAAGGTTGGAGACCCCTGCTCCATGCTACGTAGCATATCTGACAGCAAAGGATAGTCAGCAATTTCAGTCCGGAACGAATACTTCAGGGTCTTCCCATGTGATGCTTCGAGTCTTTAAGTCTTCCATGAACCATCTTTATTGTGTATTTTGAGGGTGTCTCCTTGGTTTGGCATCAGGGGGGGTGATCCACCTCCCCGATGCCATTGTCGTACAGTTTTAATGAAGAGTTCGCCCAATAAGAGCTTTGGATGAATAGTGGGTGAAATTATCATTGAAGAAATACGTTTAATGCTTGAATTGGAATATATCTTATTATTTAGGATTAGAGAGATATATGCACTTTTCCTCCAGGGGTTCAACACAAGATACATAGCACCTTCCTCAACGAATACAGGTAGTCCTCAATTTACAACCACAATTTATGTCGCTGAGCAAGAGAGTTAAGTGAAATTTTGCCTCATTTTACGACCTTTCTTGCCACAGTTAAGTGATTCATACGGTTGTGAGTCTGGCTTCCCCATTCCCCAGTGGGGAAGCAGGATTGACTTAACAACCATGTTGCTAGCTTGCAGAGGTTCACTTAATAGCTGTGGCATGAAAGGTCGTAAAATGGGGCAAAATGTCTCACTTAACAACATAAATGTTGGGCTCCATTGTGGTTGTAAGTCGAGGACCTTGCCTGCAGCAAGAAGCATGAATGAATTGCTTTGTTTGCACAACAGACTGGTGATTAAGAATAATGCACTTGTTAAATTTAATTTGGAGGATGCACAGTACATTCTGAATAATCACCTGGACAGGATTCTGGTGTTTGCTTACTTTGTGGTCAAGCTTGTCATTTGAAACAGAAGTACAATATAATCGTTACTGCTAGGCCTTTACTGTATTAAGAAAGAAATATTGCAAACATTCCATTCTCAGGTTATTTACATGAAATTCCTACTAAGCAATCTCCCTTTTCAGAACAAGCATTTGTCCTTTCATGTGCTTTTATTAAACAACAATAGTAGTGATAATGGTGGATATCTCTCAGCGTTATACTGACGCAAACAAATAAATTGTCAATTAATATTGCAGACAGCACCTGGCCAGGTGTGAGGGAGGGAATCTGGAACTTAGTATCAGGGACAAAATAAATTAATTTCATTTATTAAATTTGTTGTGGCCACCCCACCCGCTTAGACAATACCCAAAGTGATTGAAACAGCTAAACACACAGGCCCAAAGTAAAATAACCGGAACAATAAACCTTGCAAACATGATGTGATCCTCAGATACATCAACAAACATGTTAAACTTAGGCCTGGAAACAGAGACAAGTCATATGGCACGGGAGGGCAACTTTATAACCTCTGGACTTCAGCTCCCAGAATCCCTCAGCCAGCTGTCTCAGGGATTCTGGGAGTTGAAGTCCCTAGGTCCTAAAGTTGCAGAGTTGCCCATCCCTGTGTTACGGGCTTTCTGGAACCCTACAAAAGTGAGCCCCATTACTTTCTCTCAGGCAGATGGCTGCCCCTAAGGATTCTTGAAAGAACGCCTTTCCTTTTTGTCAAAAAAATTATTATTTTTTTTAAAAAAAGACATTTGCATTGTTGCAAGCTTGCATGTTTCAATCTTTGTACTAATGATATGCTTTGTACAAAAGCTAATTCTGGGTGCCTTCGTGATTTTGTAATCACTAAGAAGACCCTGTGTGTCTTTTGACCAGCAGCAGTCATGTTGTTAAATCTGAATTTCACAACCAGATCCAGGGTAGTGCTTGTCAAGACAAACAGCAGTCTTCACACAACCTACCAAGCGTAATTCAGTTGTTTTAATTTAATTTTGTGTGAATTCAACACGGGGCAGAAGTGAGGAAGCATTTGCCATCTCCTCCTCTTTTTCCTGCCTGAATTTGTTTCTAACCCTCTGAATTGGTTTCTAAACTTTTTTTTGCCTCACAGTGGAAAATCGACGACAAACCCGTGAAAGTGGACAAATGGGACGGGTCAGCGGTGAAGAATTCGCTGGATGACTCCGCCAAAAAGGTAAAAAACAAAACAAAACCCTTCTCCCTTTTGGAATAGATGGACTCCTCCCCCCCAGTTCCAATGCCTTTCCTATTAATTCCCCCAGGCCTCCCATGCTTGTTTTCGTGTTGGTCAGCTTGGAATAATATCTCTATGATTCTGTAGTGTATGTGCGTTCCTCTGCATTGCTTAAGGACCCTCAAGCTGTTGATCTGCCTCCCTGACAGCCCCCCATCACAACAAGCAAACCCTACTCCCTTCTAACACTGATAATGTTACCTAGTTGGGTCATGAAATGTCTGCAAGAAAACAACCAAGCTCCAAGAACACCTAAGGACCCCACAGTCCTCCCCCTCCTCTTTCTCCTCCTCTTTCTCCTCCTCTTCCTCCTCTTCCTCCACTCCACAAATCCCATTCCCTTGTAGCACTGAAGATGTTACCTAGTTGGGTGATGAGACATCTGCCAAGCATAAACAAACAAGCCCAGAGAGCACCCAAGGACCTCATAGTCATCCTCTTTCTCCTCCTCCTTTCTGCACACCCCACTCCCTTCTACCACTGATGATGTTCCCCACTTGGGTCACGAAATGTCTGCAAGAAAACCACCCAGCTCAGAGAGCACCAAGTTCCCCCCCACACATTCCAACCCTGAGCCCCAAAGATTCTCCTCTTATCGGCGAACCCCTTCCTTCCCTTTGAGGGTGCAAGCTCTGGGCTGACGTGAGCTCTCCTTTCCCAACCAGGTCCTTTTGGAAAAGTATAAATACGTAGAGAACTTCTGCTTGATCGACGGACGCCTTATCATCTGCACCATCTCCTGCCTCTTCGCCATCGTGGCTTTAATATGGGATTACCTTCACCCCTTTCCGGAATCGAAGCCGGTGCTTGCCGTCTGCGTGGTGTCATATCCTTTTTCCGCTGCTTCCCGTCTCAAAAGAGAATTCCTCACTTTACATCGGTCGCTGGTTGCTTTGTTGGGCCACCAGGAAGCCCTGAGCTGAGTTTCCTGACTCTGCTTCGGAAACCTGCCAGGTTTAAGGAGAGCTGAGGTTAGCACTTTTTTTTTTTTTTTTTGCTTTAATTTATATGCCTCCCTTCTCCGGAGACTCAGGGCGGCTTACAATGCGTTAAGCAATAGCCTTCATCCTTTTGTATATTTATACAAAGTCAGCTTAATGCCACCACAGTCTGGGTCCTCATTTTACCTACCTTAGAAAGGATGGAAGGCTGAGTCAACCTTGGCACTAGCAATAACCCTTAGACTTATAGACCCCTTCACAGTGCTTTTACAGCCCTCTCCAAGCGGTTTACAGAATCAGCCTCTCGCCCCCAACAATCTAGGTCCTCATTTTATCCACCTCGGAAGGACAGAAGGCTGAGTCAACCTTGAGCCTGGTGAGATTCGAACTGCCAAATTGCAGGCAGTCAGCAGAAGGAGCCTGCAGTACTGCACTCTAACCACTGCGCCACCGAAGCTCAACAGGAAGCTGAGCTTCCCAAGTCTGATGCTTCTGCCCATTTTGAGTGGAAAGAAAGCTGGTTTATCTCATTTATCTCTTTATCCCGGAGTGTTCTCGCGGGCCGGAGTTGTACCTTCAGTCATTAAGCCAACGGTTGTAAGTCGAGAACTACCTGCATTCATTCTGACCACTACAGATGAGTGGCCTCCGTTCCTTCAGATTTTCCATTTTGTTTTAACTGAACTTAATTTTGATTTATGCCCTGACCTAGCCACCCATCTTCTTAACCAACTCTGGGCGGCTCCTAATCCAAAATTAAAACAACTCATCAAATCCTATTCAAACTATAAACAGATGAAACAAAGACTTGGCACTGAGTTACCCTTCCGAGGTGCCGTTCTCTAATTTTATGTCAGAGCTTGGGGCAAAAACCAGCTCTTCAAAGCTGCTCCAGGTGCATCGCATCTCTCTGATTTATGACTTCTCCTTTTCATGACGTTGCATATCAAGTTGGAACCCAACGTTTTGCCCGAGATAGAGAAACTAAAAGTGAATTCATCCAAGGGAATTTGGCTTCAGACTACGTCTCCTTGAAGCGAGGATGTGAAGTCATCTTTGGTTAAACCGTGGCACCAACCACTCCTTCAAGGAATGGCCTCTGGTGCACCTGATCCCTCATTCAGAAGCATATATTTAGGTACCGGTAGTCCTTGACTGAACAACTGTTTGCTTAGTGACCGTTTGAAGTTACAACGGCACTGTAAAAAGGAGTTACAGCCGGTCCTTGCAGTAGTAATCATTGGAGCATCCAGATGACAGACAGGATAAGTAGGTGGGTGGGTGGGGTTGGTTGGATGGATGGATGGATGGATGGATGGTGGGTAGATAGAGAGATGGATGGATGAATGGATAGATGGGTAGATGGATGGATGGTTGGAACAGCTGCCTCGGAGTTTTGAGTGCTTCATCACTGGAGGTCTTCGAGAAAAGGTTGAACAGCCATTTGTCTGGGATGATATAAGGTCCCCTAGTTTGGACAGGGGTTGGACTAGAAGACCTCCAAGGTCCCTTAGGACCATTCTATGATTCTGGTCTCTTTCTTTAACCTGGCCCAACGTATTTCGTCATGATGGGAATTCTGACCATCTACACCTCATACAAGGAGAAGAGCATCTTCCTGGTAGCACACAGGAAAGACCCCACAGGGATGGACCCCGATGACATCTGGCAGCTTTCCTCCAGTCTGAAAAGGTAACCCCCCCCCCAAACCCCTCCTCTCTCTCCCAGGACTCCCTAAAGTCTGCCTAGAAGGGAAAGGGTGACCCCTTTCAGGCCAGCTCCCAGAAGCCCAGCCATTGGCCCTCCCGCCACGCAGAGAGTTATGTTGAAGTCATCCTGCACGGATCCAGGCGTAAAATAATTTGGATTGCAAACTCAGCAAAAGTGCTCCACCTTTTCTCGGCCCACGGCTGAGTGACCGGTGAGGAGTAGCTCTATCACCAAGAGGTCACAATTTAATTTAACTTAATTTAATTTAATCTTTTATTCTTTATTCTTATTTTGTTTTATTTAGTATTTATCTTGCTTTTTATTTTTATTTTATTTTGTATTTATTTTATTTGTTATTTTATTTTATTTTATATTTCATTTTATACTATTTTAATTTTAATTGTTAATTTTATAGTTTATAGTTCATTTTTTATTTCACCTAATTTTATATTGTTTACTTTATGTTATTATATATTTTGTGCTTTTATTTTATTTCATTCATTTTTTTTTATTTTACCTTATTGTTACCTTATTTTATATTTTGTATTTTTATTTTATTTTATATTTTATTCATTTTTAAATTTTACCTTATTTTATGCTATATTATTTTATGTTATTTTTTTATTTTATTTTATATTTTATTCATTTTTTATTTCACTTTATTTTATTTTATGTTATTTTATATTATTTATTTGTATTTGTATTTTATTTTATATTACATTGTTTTTTATTATATTGTTTTATGTTATTTTATGTCACATTGTTTTATAATTTATATTTTGCTTCATTTCGTTGATTTTTGGAAAGCGCCCCCAGTGTTAACCAGCTGGACGGTTCCCCTTCTGACCCCCTCCTGTCTGTGTCCCTTCCCTTTTGGCAGGTTTGACGACAAATACAGCCTGAAGATGACATTCATCAGCGGCCGAAGCAAGCAGCAGAGAGAGGCGGAATTCACCCGATCCATCGCCAAATTCTTTGACGGCAATGGGACCTTAGTAATGGAGACCTTTGAACCGGAGGTCTCCAAGCTTCACGACAGCCTCATGACGGAAAAGAAGCTGAAATAGGCTGCCGGCCATCTTCCCGCTTAGATCATGCTGAGCTTTAAAAGTCAATAAAGCAATCAAAGCCAGAACCTACGACAACCTTTGTTTTGTCCTGAAACCCTCCCTCCTTTCCCTCCCTCCCTCCCTCCGTCCATCCCTCTTTTGGGCAAAAGAGGATTTTAATGCAGGACCTGCGAAGCAGACTTTTAGGATCTAGGTTTTGGGTCGGTTTTGCTTCCCTTTAGACCACGGATGTCCAGTCTTGACCACTTATAAGACTGGTGGACTTCAACTCCCAGAATTCCCCAGCCACAGGGAATTCTGGAAGTTGGAAGCCCCCCAAAGTCTTAAAAGTTGCCAAAGTCGACATCCCTGCTTTAAGATCAGCATCCTTGGGTGCCATCTGAGCTTGGCGATATTCTTGCATTTTCTTTCATTTACCAAATGAAGTAACGTCACCTGTGTGCAGCATCCCCAACGCACTGATGTCGTTCCCTAGTTGGGTCGTGAAACGTCTGCAAGAAAATCGCCAGGTTCCAGAGTGCACCAAGGACCCCCACAGTTCAACCCTGAGCTACAAACATTTTAAGGCTTTGGGAACCTCGATTCGCAAAGCAATTTTGGAATGGGAAAAGTTGAGCCTATTTTTTTTTATTTTTATTTTTATTTTGTTAAATTTTATTTTATTTTTAAATTCTGCGGGCATTGTCAAACAAAGGCTGAATCGGGATTTGATTTCGGCAGGGAATGACTGTTTAGTTAATTGTGATTGTGTTTTTCAATTATGTCTGTCGTTTAACCGATTTGTCAAGCTCCACTTTTCTTTTTTCTTTTGATCTATTTTGGCGGATTTGATTTTGGAGGTTTGAAGATACTGGTGCTCCTCGACTTACAACTGCAATTGAGCCCAACATTTCTTGTTGCTAAGTGACACATTTGTTAAGTGAGCTCTGTCCCATGTTACAATCTTTCTTGCACCCGTTGTTAAGTGAATTGTTGCAGCTGTTAACGTCAAACAGTCAGTAAATGAACTGTTGTAAGTCGAGGACTGCCTGCAAAAGGAAAAAAAGTGATGATTTAAAAAATATTTTCCATCTGCTGTGTCCCTTTTTTGGTGCATTTTATCCATGCAGTTAAAAAAAAAAAAGAGGTGGAAACCTCTCTTTTGTTCCTTGCATAAACTGCCGTTTTCTAAAAATAGTGGGTTTTTTTTCCCAATAAAAGACAAAAACTTAACATGACAATTGTGGAATTGTTCGTGAGTGTGATACACAGTGCTGTCATTTTTTGGGTAGATTGCAATTCTAATCATTTCCACATGCATCCACACAGGGCTGATCTGAGTCACTTGGTGAATATATAGGGATTTATAAAAAGTTTCATTCACAGCTTTGTTTTAAGCCCTAAGCTTTAATAAAAGCTATAAATTAATTATATAATCATAAATATTGTAAGAATTTTTTTTTAAAAAAAGAGAGAGAGCCACTTCAGTGTAGTGGTTAAGGCATCAGGTCAGAAACCAGGAAGCTATGAGTTCTAATCTCATTTTGGGCACAAAGGCAGGTGGGTGATTGAGCCAGCCACTTTATCTCAGCCCTAGGAAGGAGGCAATGGCAAATACTTCTGAAAAAGGTGGTCAAGAAAACTCCAGTCTCTGAAAATCAGACAGTATCGAATGGGAGGGTAAAAATTAGAAATAATATCAGGGAACAAATTACCGATTTGCAATAGAGGCGTGCATACATTTTTTAAGATAATTGCAGTGCAAAAGTGGGTTATTTTTCCTTCCTGCTAGAATACGTGTGTACTTTCTGTGTTTCAATATTTACAATACCGTCATGTAGAGAATTGCAAATGGGAACTTTTCTAAAGCTGTTTTTTTGGAACACACCTTGGAATAAGCAATAAAAATACCTTGGTGTTTCTTTAAAACATTTATGGACTACAACTTGGTTATAAAATTGCCTGGGAGTTTGGGATCAGTAAAATAATAATAGTCTCCCTCATCAGATACGCCGTCTTTAAAGGATGCCAGAAGGGTGTGAAAAGACAAAGCAATATTAGTGTCACTTTTAAGTTAATAAAAAAAGAACACTAATCTTTTAATTCCCTGCAAAGTGGGATTGGCAGATGCGTCTCTAACCACTGTGTATTGTTGCTGGCGATGGGCGCATCCCTCCCCATCTGTCAGTTGTTTGGGATTAACAGCACATTACTATATCTGCGGAGCTTCTCAAGTCATCCAGGTCATGGTTGTCCCAAAGGTGCTTTGTCAAAAAGCAACTGGTTGTTTTTTTCTTGAAGAGGTTTCGCTTCTCATCCAAGAAGGCTTCATTCAGTTCTGACTGAAGAAGCTTCTTGGATGAGTCAGAACTGAATGAAGCTCCTCGGATGAGAAGCGAAACCTCTTCAAGGAAGAACAAAGACCAGTTGCCTTTTGACAAAAGCACCTTTGGGACAACCATGAACCTGGATGACCGAGAAGCTCCATTAGACATTTCTCCCCAATCTCCAGATCTCTCGAAAATCTCCAGCGATGGAGCATCGTTGGTGGACCGCCTCGGATGCATTCGTTCCCTCTGTGGAGCTCATATCCCTTGTGTTTGCTTGTTTCAGACGTAGAACATTAGAATATCAGAGTTGGGAGGGACTTCAGAGGTCTTCTAGTCCAGCCCTCTGCTCAAGCAGGAGACTGTATACTGTTTCAGACAGGTGGCTGTCCAGTTTCTGCTTAAGCTTCCTCGGCTCCTACCAGAGACTTTGTCCTCTGGACAGCCCAGGATTTGCCTCTGGACACTGGATTTGATTTTCAAATGGTTTGAAGCTGCAACGTCTGCTACTTAAAAGTAATAATAACCCCAGAAGTCTTGATCTTGTATTGATGTAAAGTTCCAGTGATAGAAAACTGGCTGCGAATCTCTTCCTCCCTTCCCCTTCCTTCCTTTCCTCCCTTTCACTTTCCCTCCTTCCCTGTGTTTCCTTCCTTCCTTCCTCTCTCCTTTTCCCTCATACACCTTCCTTCCCTTTCCCTTTTCCCTTCCTTGTTTTCTCCCTCCCTTTCCCTTTTCCTCCTACTCCTTCCTTCCTTTTCCCTTCTTCCTGTCCTTTTTCCCCTCCCTCCCTTTTCCCTTTCCCTCCTTCCTTCCCTTCCCTTTTCTTTCTCCTTCCCCTTGTTTCCTTCCTCTCCTTTTCCCTCGTACACCTTCCTTTCCTTTCCCTTTTCCCTTCCTTGTTTTCTCCCTCCCTTTCCCTTTTCCTCCTACTCCTTCCTTCCTTTTCCCTTCTTCCTGTCCTTTTTCCCTCCCTTTTTCCCTTTTCCTCCTTCCTTCCCTTCCCTTTTCTTTCCCTTTCCCCTTCCTTGTTTCCTTCCTTCCTTACTCTTTCCCACCTTTTCCCTCCTACTCCTTCCTTTTTCCTTTTATTCTTTTTTTCCTTGTTCCAGCCACCCCCTTTAGTGCACAGTTGAGTAAGATTTAATTTAATTTAATTAATTCAATTTATATGCCGTCCCTCTCCGAAGACTCCGAAGATCATAAGCCTTGTCCTGTTGGATGAGACCGCTGGTCCATTTCATGCAGGAGTCTGTCCCCCAGTTACCCCTAGGAAGCCCACCATCTTCCAGCAGATGGCCTTCAGAGGCAGGTCCCTTGGAATCACACAGGTAGTCCTCAACCATAACTGAGCCCAAAATTTGGCCCCCATTTTATGACCTTTCTCGCCTCAGTTGTTATCACTACAGTTAATAAGTTGTATAACCTGGTCACTAAGTGAATCTGGCTTCCTCCATTGACTTTGCTTGTCGGAAGGTCACAAAAGGGGATCACATGACCCTGGGACACAGCAACAGTCTTAAGTATAAACCAATCGCCAAACATCTGAATTTTCACCACATGGTCATGTAGATGCTGCAAAGGTTGTAACTGAAAACGGTTATAAGTCACATTTTTCAATGCCGTAACACTGAATGTTCACTAAACTGTCATTTTTAATCTTGTAAGTAGAGGGCGACTTGTATTGTCTGCATTCTCCCTCTCTCCATTCAATTTTTCTCTCTCATCCATCATCTGTCTGTCTGTCTGTCTATCCAGTGGGTGAAATCCAATTTTTTTTTACTATCGGTTCTGTGGGTGTGGCTTGGTGGGCATGGCAGGGGAAGGATACTGGAAAATCTCCATTCCTACCCCACTCTGGGGCCAGCTGGAGGTATTTGCTGGTTCTCTGAACTGCTACCGGTTCTCCAGAACCTGTCAGAACCTGCTGGATTTCATCCATCCATCCATCCATCCATCCATCCATCCATCCATCCATCCATCTATCTATCTATCTATCTATCTATCTATCTATCTATCTATCTATCTATCCTTACCCAGAAATCCTTGATTTATTTTTAAACTTCTCTTGGAACTCAGGGTGCTTCCCTCCAGTTTGCCTCCATCCAAGCTGAGGATGGGCATGAAAAAAAGCAATCGACTCATTAGAATGGTACATGTGGCTATTATTTAATACATGTTTTTCTTTCTGGAATCTCAGAGCAATTCAGGGCTGAGAAAGCCCCCAGGGGAAAGCGATGTTGTCTTTCAAGGTGGAAACAGCTAGGGGAAAAAAAATTCATCCAACAAATCACATGGTCCCGATTCAGATCCGGTTCGGGGTTGGATCTTTCCCTGCCGATCCTTCTGTGGACTCCTCAATCGATTCTGCCACCGATCCCTACAAACGGAGAATCTCTCACTCAAAGCAACCAGGTAGAGAAAAGTGGACAAGGGGTACTAAGAGTGCATAATTAGACTTTAATTTCACCATTCAACAAAGGGATTCAGAGGTCAGTTACAGATTTGCAAATGGTTTTGTTCCTATCTTCAGGAACTGATCAAAGACCCAGAATCTGCCCTGGACTTCAAACCCTAGCACCCCATTACAGCCCATTGTTCTGGACCTCCTTCCACTTAGTGACTCAAGTCATGGCAAAGATCTGCTAAATGAGCCACGGAGAAGCTTCCAGCTTTTGGGCCAGTATCTCCAAGTCTGAGGTTCTCCAGTCAGGACAGTTGGAAGATTCTCCTGCTGTTCTCCCATCCTCACGTGGAGAGGTGACGGGAGTCATAGACCACCAAGGTGGGATGATACCTTCAAAACTTTGGCAGTTTTCAGAAGCCTGGGCTTTTCAAAGAAAAGGAGAAGCTTGGGGGAGACGATCCTTGACGAAGGGATGGAGATACTCACAGTGCTTTCAAAAGCAGAATCCATGGGTTCTGGAGACACTTTCTGTCTGAGAAATCCTCCATATCTAATCCTGCAAAAGAGAGAAAGGTTGGTGGGACTTCCATCTTCTAGCAGATCATGGAAGCCAAAGTTTTTGGGTCAGCGAAGATGTTAGGCTACAGAAGTGTATTCATTGGTGGTTTCACCTCCATCTCCTGAAGGACCATTGTCATCCTTTGGTGGGGGTGGGACCTCTTGGCCGCTTGAGAGGAATTCTCACGGAGAAGGTTCCTCAAGCTTCAAGACCAGCTCCATTCCTCCACGCTCCGTTATTTATGAGGGGGTCTTCGGTGCTCTCTGAGCTTGGTTGTCTTCTTGGAGACGTTTCATGACCCAACTAAGCAACAGTGCTAGAAGAGAATGGAGTACTAGTACTGCTACAGCACCAGCGATGTTAACCGAGTTAAGCTCAGAAAGCCCCCAAGGACCCAACTATTAACACCAAGATCAACACTCGACCAACAATCAAGCAGCAAACAACACCCCAGACAAGGAACTCAGCCAACTCAGACAAATAACCAAACAGTAAAGAAAATTCTAGTCAAGGAACCAGCAAGAAGATTCTCACCAATGTTGATAAGACAAATGATTGTATATAAACAAAGAGCACTCTATTTATATACAGAAATTCCTGTATATAGTCCTCCCTTCGAGCACTGATGATATTCCCTAGTTGGGTCATGAAATGTCTGCAAGAAAATCAGAGAGCACCAAGGATCCCACAGTCCTCCTTTTCCTCCTCCTTGTCCTCTTCCTCGCAACCTCCCTCCCTCCTAGCACTGATGATGTTACATAGTTCGGTCATGAAACATCTGCAAGAAAACATCCAAGCCCAGAGGGCACCAAGGAACCAACAGTCATTTTCCTCCTCCTCCTCCTCTTCCTCCTCCAACTCTACCCCCTTCTAGCACTGATGATATTCCCTAGTTGGGTCATGAAACGTCTGCAAGAAAATATCCAAGCTCAGAGAGCACCAAGACCCCCCAAGATCAACTCCTAGCTACAAATATTCTCTTCTATTGGTCTTCTTTATGCCATCCAGATTTCCAACCCCACTTCCCAGAACCTCCAGAACCTGTCAGAACCTGCAGGATTTCACCCCTGCTTTAATGGAATCTGCCCATCGTAAATTTTGACAATCGTAAGATGAGGTCGATTACTTCTCCAACCTGATTGCAGCGGTCATAAAACGAATACGATTTTGCCCCAAATCAGAAGTCAATGTGTAAAATGAGGCTGAAAATGGTTGTAAATGAGACCCAAGTATTCAACTTGCAGCAATGGGACCACAAGGGGGGACCATGTGGGGGGTGGGTCCCCATTGTAACTTTGAATCTCTCTGGTTGCAAAAACAGGTTGCGACTCACTTAACAACCACCTTGCTTAGAAATCCTGGTCCCAATTGTCATAAGTTGAGGACTACCTACATTGTAGAGCCCTACATGCACTGTGGAGGTGAGTTTATACCTTCTACCCTTTGGCAGGAAAGTACATGGGATGGATGGATGGATGGGTGGATGGATGGAGAGATAGATGGATGGAGAGAAGGATGGATGGAGAGATGGATGGATGGATGGATGGATGGATGGATGGATGGAGAGATAGATGGATGGATGGATGGATGGATGGATGGATGGATGGATGGAGAGATGGATGGGTGGATGGAGAGATGGGTGGATGGACGATGTCCTATCAAGTCATTGTTGATTCCTAGCAACCACATTTTCTCCATGGTGTTTAGTCCCTAACTTGGTCCTTCAGATTTTCCAAGAGCAACCCCATCACAACTGTGAATCCATCCACCTTGTTGATGGTGTTCTCTTCTCCTCCTTCCTTCCTTCCAATTTTCCTAACATTATGGACTTCTGGGTCTTCACATGGATTGATTATCTGCCATCAGGTCAGTTCTTTTTGACCACACAGATTCGGTCCAGGAGGATCTGTCCCCAACCTGGTCCTTCACTTTTTCCAACGGTGTGCCCATTGTCCCTGTGACTTAATCCTTTGACCTTGATGTGGTCATCGTCTTCTCTTTCTTTCTACCCTCCCAATATTATGGATCCCTCAAGAGGGCTGGGTCTTTGCATTGATTGATGGATTGATTATGTGTCTTCAAGTCAGTGTGGACTCTTAGGAACCATACAGATGTTCTCCAGCAGGACCTGCCCCCAACTTGGTCCTTCAGGTCTTCCAGAGGTTCCTCCTTCATCCCTGTAACTGGATCTAACCTCCATGCTACTGATTGTCCTATTTTTCACATTTGTATTGTGGATTGATTGATACATGGCATCAGGTTGGTGATGAATCTTGGTGACTATATAGACAAATTTTCTCCAGGAGGATCTATCCCCAACCTAGTCTTTCAGCTCTTTAAATGGTGCCCCCATCATAGCTGTAACTGAGACCTTCCCCTTTGTTGTTGGTCAATCTGTTCTCCTTCCTTCCAACTTTTCTAGCATTGTGGACTTCTCAAGGCAGCCGAGTCTTCACATGGATTGATTATCTGCCATCAGGTCAGTTCTTATTGACCAGAAATTTTCTCCATGAAGATCTGTCTTCAACCTGGTCCTTCAGGTCTTCCAACGGTACATCCCTCATCAGTGGTATTGGAACCATCCATGTTCTGTTGGTCCTCCACTTCTTCTCTTCCTTCCAACTTTCCTAGACTTATGGACTTCTCAAGACAGTTGGGTCTCGATATCCTGTGTCCAAAGTAAGATAAATTGAACCTGGTCATTCATGCCTTGAGAGTGGTGCAATGGCCTAGAGGTGGAGCTCTTGCCTCACGATCAGTAGGCTGTGAGTTCGATCCTAGGTAAGGCAGATATTTCTCTCTCTGGGCACAATGAGAATATATCTGCTGAACAAAACTCCGCATTGGTAACAGGAAAGGCATCTGGCCAGTAAAAACACTGCTAGCTCCATTCAGTTGCCTGGACTCCATCCCACAAGGGATTATGGGATTGTTAAATGATGATGATGATGACTCATGCCTTGAGTGAGACTTCTGGATTGATTTCATCCATAATTCATTGATTTTCTTGGCTGTCCATGGTTTTCTCATGAGTCTCCTCCAACCCCAAAGACCAAAACCCTCCATCTTCTTCCTCTTCTGCTTCTTCAGAGTGTCCCAGAGAAGACTGCACAGAATAGCTTGTCTTCTTCTGATCTTTGATGGCATAGACACCTTCGGATATCTGAGCATCTTCTCCAAGCATCTTCTTCAGGTCCTCATCTGTAGCCAGCTTCTGCCCATCTCTTTGCTCTTCAGTTCTAACCCTGGTTGTCTACCACCTAAAACGGAAAGCCCATTTGTGTTTGGTTCTTTGCCTACCCTTCGATCAGCAGTTTGTGGGGTGGGACCATGTTCCTCCAGTCCTTCTGAAATGGATGAGGCAAGAAGAGATGCTCAGGCCTCCAAGTTGTGGCGCTTTTGAGACGGAAGAGAGAAAGAATTGGGAAAAACCCATTTTGTTCTCATCCTGCTTCTTAGCAAAACCGCCACAATAACTTCCCCTTCTTCTCAACTCTGACCTCTTGAGACAAGGAAGAAGGTCTTGGGCCAGGATGGTCCTTTTTTTGACCTAGGCTCCCTTAGCAATTACTGTCAAAGCCTCTTTTATTTACACGACTATGAATTACGTTCATTCACAGTCAGCAAGGTTGGTCCAAACAGTTTTGCAAAGGAATCTTTCTCAACGCACCTTATCTCGTTTGGCGAGCTGCCACGTAACTTGTTTCCAGCCGCAGTACAAGGCCAAACTTGGCACAGAGTCTCTCAGAGTCACGGAATGAACAAATTGTTTCCTGCAAAAGCCCCCTCCCCGTTCGCCCCTCTTTTATTTCCTATGGGAAGGGCCAATCGCCTGCAAGGTGTGGCTTTACTCCTGAGTTGACCCTGCTTCTGAATTGTTCTTGTCTTCTGGCAGCTCTGGGAATGGGCTCCAGCCTTTCCTCTGCCTCACTGCTGTTTAGCTCCCTCTCTGCCTCTGACGCAGAACCCTCGTCCGAGCTTTCCTCCACCCCCCCAGGACTGGCCCAAGTCCCTCCCCAACCTCCTCACTGTCCGACTGCCACCAGTGGGCCACAACAGGTCCTACTTACCACACTGGTAGGAACTTCTTCAGCATCGCGGTGAGGGCCAGGAGAAGCAAAGCCACCCCGATAATCGAACCGAGCATTAAGGTTTTCCTTGATTCTGGAAGAGAGCAACAAAACAGGTTGACCTTCTCACCTCTAAGGTGACCCTCAGGACCAAGTGACAGGTAGAAGCTCCATGAGAAGAAGGTTCCAGAGTTGGCCTCCTGGGTCAACCCCACGCTAGCCTCCTCTGGTATTTTGGATTTGAACTCCCCAAATTCTCAGCAGCAGCCATTGCAGATATTCCTCATTTGTTTAGTGACCGTTCAAAGTTACAGCAGCACTGGGAAAAAAAGGGACTTATGTCCCTTTTTCAGACTTACGACTGTTGCAGCACCCCTGGGGTTATGTGATCAAAATTTGGACATTTGGCCACGGACTCACATTTATGACGGTCGTAGCGTCTCGGGAGGGGGCACGTGATCCCCTTTTGCGACCTTCTGACGAGCAAGGTCAGTGGGGAAAGCCGGATTCACTTAACAACCAGGGGACTAACTTAATCATTGCAGTGATTCACTTAACAACTTTGGCAAGGAAGGTCGTCCAACGGGGCAGAATTAATGTCAGCCCTGGAAATCTTCAGGGCTGCCACAGCAAGGCTGGCTGTCACTGTGGGAACGTGAGGGAGGGACACCTATGTCTCACTTAGCAACATAAATTTTGGGCTCAACTGTGGTCGTAAGTCGAGGACGACCTGTAACGTGTTCGAATCCACGAGCTTTCAGAAGCCCAACCTTGAGATGATGGTGGGGAAGCCAAGGAGGAGAAAAAGGACCAAAACCATAACAAGGCCTGGGGATTCTGGGGTTACTTACTCACGCGCTCAGGTGCCGGGCCACTGTCGATGCTTCCTCCGAACCCCCGGCCGCTGCAGTGAGGAGGGGCCCATCCGTAGCTGCAGTGACAATTCTTTTTGCTGTTGCAGACCTGGAATGCATCGAGTTCATGAGCAGCCAAGAACTGTGTTCCCTTTTCTTGGACAAGAATAATCGGATTGTGGAGCCCTCGGTGCTCTCTGATTTGGTGGTTTTCTTGCAGAGGTTTCATGACCCAACTAGGGACCATCTAGAGGGTTTGCAGAGAGGAAGAGGAGGACAACTGTGGGGTCCTTGGTGCTCTCTGAGCTTGGTGGTTTTCTTGCAGACGTTTTATGACCCAACTGGGTAACACCATCAGTGCTAGAAGTGGATAGGGTTTGTGGACGAGGAGGAGGAGGAGGAGGAGGACTACAGGATCCTTGGCGCTCTCTGTCAAAGCGTGAATTAGCCTCGTTCCCCCTCCCCCGGGGAAACTGTAATTAATTAGAGGTGAATGTATCTTGTTTTCCATGCTGTATACTTTCAAAGAAAGAAAACCTGAAGTATATATTCTTAGAAACATTTTATTATAAAAACAAACAAAACTAGGTAACTACATCTTTACCGGATAAAGGGAAAAGATCAGGAAGGTAGAAAAGAAAGAATGTAGACATGCGCAGTAGCTCAGTGTCTCACAAGACCAGTCTTATCTCAGTTGCTACAGGTAAATAAAGTTCTCTGGCAAGCTACCGTAAGTCTTAGGATGGAAGCTCAGCTGGCAAATAAATAACGCAGTGACACTCTCTATGCTTGGCTGCTTTTGGGAGACGTTTCGTTATCCAAGCAGGTAACATCATCAGTGCTGTAGTAATCCTGTACCTCCCCTCCTTTCTTGCCCTGATGATGTTACCTAGTTGGGTCACGAAAGGGGAGGTGAGCTAAAACTTCCCCCCTCCCCAAACTTTCTGGTCCCCCCGATCTGTTCTTGGAAGGTCAGCTCCTTGTTACTTACCCCTTGGTTGTTACACTTGGAAAAATCACAGTCGTAATTCAAAACTGTCTTGTCGACACATGATCGATTTATGCAGACCTAGAAAAAAAGAAACAATGGACGGCTGAGGAATTCTGGGAGTTGAAGTCCACCAGTCTTAAAATGGCCAGGGTAGGTTGGAGTGACCCCTGGGATAGGAGACGCAGGGACACTGGAGTGCCAGCCACTCTCTCCTCTCCTGGCAAAGACCAACTCCATTCCGGGCTCTCCCTCCGTGCTGTGTCCCCCTGCCTTCTTCCCACCTGGACCCTTCCCCCTCTGACCTTGCTGGGGCCACAGGAAGTCCCATCTTTCGCCGTTCCGTCATCCTTCCCGTGGCCCTGCTGGTGAGAGATGACACTCCAGCACAGAACGTCATCGATAGGTGTCTGAAGGATGGAGAAACCCAGAGGAATTCTGGGAACTTTATGGACGTTAGTGCACTGGAGCCTCCCGCAAGACACGTCTCTGAGAAGACAGAAAAGGAAGGCAGAAGAGCCCGGATTGGCTTCTGGTGGCTTTTAGGAGCAGCAAAAGTTCTGCCTTGGTAGTTGATTTTCAGGTTGGAAAGAAAGGGACCAGAGCAGGGGTGAAATCCAGCAGGTTCTGAAGAACTGGTAGCGGAAATTTTCAGTAGTTCGGAGAACCGGTAAATACCAGCTCTGACTGGCCCCAGAGTGGGGTGGGAATGGAGATTTTGCAATATCCTTCCCCCAGAAGTGGGGAGGGAACGGGGATTTTGCAGTATCCTTCCCCTGCCATGCCCACCAAGCCACACCCACTAAGTGACATCACACCTACCAAGCCACGCCCACAGAAACGGGAGTAAAAAAATTTGGATTTCAACACTGAAATCCAAGTCCTTCTGCAACTTCAAGGAGCCTAACAAGAAAGTTCTCCCATCTCTAGCCAGAAATACGGATGAGGGAGAGTACAGGAGGTGGAGCTGACTTAGCAGCTGGAGAACTTAAATCTGTACTTTTCAATTTTGGCAGCTTTTAAGATAGGTGGACTTTGATTCGCACAATTCCCCAGCTAGCATGGGTAGACTCCAACTCCCAGAATTCTCCAGCCAGTATTGGTGGACTTCATCTCCCAGAATTCCCCAGGCAGCATAACTGGACTTCAGCTCCCACAATTCCCCAACCAGCATGAATTGAATTCTGGGAGTTATAAAGTTGTCATGATTGAAAAAAGAATGCGGATTTAGGAGTTGTCAACAAAGGACACTCTTTTTATGTTCTTTTTTTAATTTTTTTTAATTTAAAAAGTTTTAACAGTCATTACAATAATTTTCCTCCCTTAATTCAGATAGTCCTCTACTTACGACCACAACTGAGGTCAAAAATTCCATTGCTAAGGAAGATTAATAGGAGATCGTGCCTGGTTTTACAACCCTCCCTTTCTTTTTGCCGCCGTTGTTAAGCAAATCCATGCAGCTGTTAAGTGAATCATGTGGTCATTAAGCAAATCCAGCTTCCCCCATTGACTTGGCTTGTCAGAAGTTGGCTGTGGAATTCTGGGAGTTGAAGTCCGCCAGGCTTAAAGTGGCCCAGGTTGGAGACCTCTGATTTAGATGACCCTTCTGGCCTCTTCCAGCTCTTATCATTCATGGCTGGCTGGGGAATTCTGGGAGTTGAAGTCCGTCAGGCTTAAAGTTGCCAAGGTTGGAGACCCATGATTTATTTATTTATTTTATTTATTTATTTTATTTATTTTATTTTATTTTATTAAATTTCTATACCACCCTTCTCCCGAAGGACTCAGGGCAGTGAACAGCCACAAGATAAAACACATAAATACAAACATTTAAAATAAAATAAAAACGAATTAAATAATTTGGCTGAACAAATTTAAAATACCGCATAATTTAAAAACAAATTAAAATTTACATTTAAAAAGGGGAGAAGATTTAGGCCATTTAGATGACCCTTCTGGCCTCTTCCAACTCTATCATTCATGGCTGGCTGGGGAATTCTGGGAGTTGAAGTCCATCAGGCTTAAAGTTGTTAAGGTTGGAGACCCCTGACTTAGATGACCCTTCTGGCCTCTTCCAACTCTATCATTCATGGCTGGCTGGGGAATTCTGGGAGTTGAAGTCCACCAGGCCAAGGTTGGAGAGCCCAGCTTTAAAGTCCATTTGGGCTGAACTGGGAGATTAGAATGAGATCAGCTCATCAAGTCCCAAAGCACCATCAGAATAACAGGACCACACAGTTGGGACCTTGGAGGTCTTCTAGTCCAACCCCCTGCACGAGCAAGGGATCTTGTACCATTTCAGACAAATGGCCGTCCAGTCTCTCCTTGAAAACCTCCAGTGTTGGAGCACCCACGACTTCTGGAGGCAACTTCTGTCCCCCTGGTTAATTCTTCTAACCATCTTTCGCCCTTCTGACGTGCCTTTCATGCAAGCAAGGAAATGCTAGCTGGGATAACTATCTCTTTCCCCCAGGAGTCAATGAATGATCTTACTTTTCTGGGCATTTTTTGTATCCGGATTTATCCGTGCCGCAATTACCGGTTCGGTCTCCTTGCAAATTCACTTCCTTGTAGCAACTGAGTGGAGCAGGTTTGGCAGCTAAAGTTTGGGAGGTTGGGAAGGGGTGAGAGAGAAAACGAGAGAGGTCAAAAGACAAAAGCAAGATGGAGATGGACCAGGGATGAAATCCATCCGGTTCTGTAGAACCGGTAGCGGAAATTGTGAGTAGTTCGGCGAACCAGTAAATGTCACCTCTGGCTGGCCCCAGAGTGAGGTGGGAATGGGGATTTTGCAGTATCCTTCCCCTGCCATGCCCACCAAGCCACGCCCACCACGCCACACCACGCCCATCAAGCCACGCCCCCAAAACCGGTAGTAAAAAAAAAATTGGATTTCACCACTGAGATGGACCCAGCATTTAGGCAAAGATTCACTGAAGATTATTAGTCAAAAATAAATTTCTGCTCATTTGTAATCTTTATATAGATGATATAGATTTATTTATTTATTTATTTATTTATCTGTAAGGATTTATCTATAAGCATTCTACACCTATAATATATCCATAATTTAAATATATCAATAAATACAGTATGTAGATTTAACACCGTTTTATAGATTTAAATACATAGAAATATATTTATATTTCTGGCTTAGAAACCAGAAGATGGTGAGTTCTAGTCCTGCCTTAGGCATCAAAGCCAGTTGGGTGACTTTGAGCCAACCACCAGGAGATGGGGAGTTCTAGTCCCGCCTTAGATATGAAAGCCAGTTGGGTGACTTTGAGCCAACCACCAGGAGATGGGGAGTTCTAGTTCTGCCTTAGATATGAAAGCCAATTGGGTGACTTTGAGCCAACCACCAGGAGATGGGGAGTTCTAGTTCTGCCTTAGATATGAAAGCCAGTTGGGTGACTTTGAGCCAACCACCAGGAGACAGTGAGTTCTAGCCCTGCATAAGGCATGAAAGCCAGCTGGGTGACTTTGGGCCAATCACCAGGAGATGGTGAGTTCTAGTCCCACTTTAGGCATGAAAACCAGTCGGGCAACCTTGGAGGATGAAAACAAGCCTTGAATGCCTCCAGGCCAGGGGTGGGCTGGCACTGCCCACATGAATGCCAAACAGAGTTAGCAACCTTGGGGGGTCCGGAACGCCCTCCCCATCGACTGCATCTCCATTTTGCTCTTCCATCAAGAAGACCCTCCTTACCTTTGCCGAAGAACGTCTGGCAGTGCCGGTGGATGTCCAGGCAGGCCCCCGAATAGCAGGTGCTGTCGATGCCACAGGGCATCCCGTTTTGCTTGAAGACATCCGGGGGGCAGCTTTCCGAGGTCCCCAAACAATATTCGTCCAGATCGCAGTCGGAGACCGCTTCCCTGCACACCGTCCCTTCCTTCAGCAACTACGGCAAAGAGAGACCCAGAGCTCAAACAAGGCTCGTGCCAGGCCCCCAGGTGGTGGGAATTTAATAACAGAGCTGGAAGGGACCTTGTAGGTCATCTAGTCCAACCCCCCACCCAAGCAGGAGACCCTACACCATTTTTGACCAATGGCAGCCCAGTCTCTTCTCAAAAGTTTCCAGGGATGAAGCTCCCACAACTTCTGAAGGGCCTGGTGGCTCAGCAGACTAAAGCACTGTTAAGTAACACCAGCTGTCTGCAATTACTTGCTGGTTCGAATCTCGCCAAGGCTCAAGGTCGACTCAGCCTTCCATCCTTTCTAAGGTAGGTTAAATGAGGACCCAGTTTGTGGGGGGCAATAAGCTGACTTTGTATAAATATACAAAAGTATGAAGGCTCTTGCTTAACGCATTGTAAGCCGCCCTGAGTCTCCGGAGAAGGGCGGCATATATATCAAATTAAAAAAAAAAAAAAAAACTTCTGTTCCACGGGTTGATTGTTCTCACTGTCAGAACATTTCTCCTTATTTGGAGGGCATTTGCCCAAAAATGGAGAGAATATCTTCATTCCCACAATGGACGAACGGTTGCAAAAGCTGATGGACTTAGCAGAGATGGCTAAATCAGCTGCTTTAATTAAAAAAAAAAAGAAGAAAAGAACGCAACTCACTTTGTTTCCACTTGGAAACCACTTCTGGACTTAGTGGGGGGAAAAAATGAAATGTTGATTTTGGATTTTAGGAAGGTTTGTTGCTATAAAAATGGCTAGTATACCGGTAATCCTCAACTTACAAGCCCGACATTTCCGTTGCTAAGCAAGACAGCGGTTAAGTGAGTTTTGCCCCATTTTACGACCTTTCTGTCCACCGTTGTTAAGTGAATCGCTGCACTTCATTTGAACCTGGTTTCCCTCTTGATTTGGCTTGTCAGGGAAGTCGCCAAAGGGGATTGCGGGACTCCGGGACACTGCGACCGTCATAAATGTGAGTCGGTTGCCAAGGGTCTGAAGTTTGATCACGTGACCGTGGGAGTAGGGACGGTTTGAACAGTCGTAAGTGTGAAAAATGGTCATAAGTCACTTTTTCCAGTGCCGTTGCAACTTTGGTCACTACATGAATAGTCAGTCGTATGTTGAGGAATGCCTGTAAAAGGGAGCTAGTCACACGAAGGCCACAACTGTCTACTCGGGTCACAGGACATCACGGTGTGACGTCATGGCTGGCCGTTTGCTATTTTAACCTGGTTTGTTGCAAACTCAGATGCTTATAAGTTGACGGCGACGGAAAGCAGCGAAGTGTCAAAAGCGCTTTACGCCCCCTGGAGCTGCTCTTGGTCTCAAAGTCCTGGGCCAGGACAGCCCCAAATAGCCCCCCCAAACAGACCCACCTTGCAGTCCTGACAACAAGGTCCCTGAAGACAGTTGGCACCGGGTATCAGTTGGCAATCGTCTCGACAGCAGCCGCTGGCTACACATGCCTGCCACAAAGGAGGAGGAGGGAGCAATTAACATTC
>NW_027256884.1:130515224-130520224 GCF_029215685.1 Pituophis catenifer annectens
TTTGCCCCATTTTACGGCCTGCCTTGCCACAGTTGTTAAGTGAAACACTGCAGTCGTTAAGTTAGTAACACTTAACGGTTGTTAGGTGAATCTGTCTTCCCCATGAAACTTTGCTTGTCCGAAGGTCACAAAAGGGGATCACGTGGCAGTGCGACCGTCATAACTACGAGTCAGTTTGCCAAGTGTCTGAATTTTGATCACGTGACCATGGGGATGCTGCAATGCAACGGTCGTAAAGTGTGAAATACATTCCTAAGTCGTATTTCGGTCTGGAAATTTTGGTCCCCATTGTGGTTGTAAATCGAGGACTCCTTGTGCGTGGGAATGGTGACCCCATGATTGGGGGGGGGGGGCTCAGGCAAGGAAGAGAAGGACCCTGAATGTCTGCCTCTCCCGTAGCAAACCCCACATTCTCACGTGAATAATGCAGCGTGATCGAAATGGGTCTGGCCCTGAAGCTCGGAATTGGCGTAGCTGTGGAACGCTTGCGTGGTTTCCCCGAAGGATTTGCCGATGGGCAGGTGGTCCTTCCCGGCCCACACCTCCATCCCCGTCAGGACCACGTGGAGGCCGATGTCATTGTACACCTGCCAGGGGAAAAGGAGGAGTCAGCGTTCTCTTACCTGTAAGAGGTGAGTCACTCTGGAGATGGACGGACGCCTGACGGCAAGGGGGTGGGGGACCAGGGGCCATTTTAGGACTTGTGGACTCCAATTCCCAGAATTCCTGAGCGGCATGAGTGGACTCCAGTTCCCAGAAGAGATCGTTTGTCTGGGATGTAATAAGGTCTCCTGCCTTCAGGCCCTGGGGGTTGGACTAGAAGACCTCCCAGGTCCCTCCCATTCTAGGATTCTATCAGACAGGTAGATAAGACACAGACAAAGACAGATTAAATAGAGAGATAGGTAGGTAGGTGGGTGGGTGAGTGGATGAATGGAAAGAGAGATAGGGAGATATAGATATAGATATATGTTGTCCTAAAGATGCGAGTTCCAGGTATAGTTGTAGAAGAAGCGATAGACATCACGATCTCCGGAATGTTTAAAAGTTTAAAAAAATTTTATTTTAAAACTTGCGCTAAGCTTTCGTCGGCCCCTACCGACTTCGTCAATGGTGATTTTATACGCTTAGCACAAGTTTTAAAATAATTTTTTTTAAAACTTTTAAACGTTCTGGAGATCGTGATGTCTATCGCTTCTTCTATAGATATATGTATAGATTAGATAGATAGATAGATAGATAGATAGATATTGATAGATAGATTGTAGATAGATAGATAGATAGATAGATAGATATAGAGATAGGATAGATAGATAACATAGATACCTAGATTAGATAGATAGATATAGAGATAGGATAGATAGATAACATAGATACCTAGATTAGATAGATAGATAATTGAGAGCTAGATAGCTAGATAGCTAGATAGATAATTGATAGCTAGATAGCTAGATAGATAGGATAGACAGATAATTGATAGCTAGATAGCTAGATAGATAGGATAGATAGATAATTGATAGATAGATAGATAGATAGATAGATAGATAGATAGATAGATAGGATAGATAAGATAGATAGATAGGATAGATAGATAGATAATTGATAGCTAGCTAGCTAGATAGGATAGATAGATAATTGATAGAGATAGATAGATAGATAATTGATAGCTAGCTAGATAGATAGGATAGATAGATAATTGATAGAAATAGATAGAGATAGATAGATAGATAGATAGATGATAGATAGATAGATAGATAGATAGATAGATAGATAGATAGATAGAGATAGATAGAGATAGATAGATGATAGATAGATATGGACGGACGGACGGACGGAAGATTGCCCTTGGAGTTCTGGGTTCTCAGTTGCTGGAGTCTCTCAAGAAACTATCAGACAGCCATTTGTCCAAGATAGCGTAAGCCTAAGGTCTCCTGCCTTGGGCCCCTGGGGGTTGGACTAGAAGACCCCCGAGGTCCCTTCCAGCCCCTGGATTCTCGGATTTACTCACATTGTGAACCACGGAGACAATCTGAAGCACCATCAGCATCAGCTGAGTGACATTCTGGTTGGCCCACTGGAACTGAGGAAGGAGGAGAGGAGAACCTTCTCAGCAGTCATGTGCAAACGCCCACCATGCCAGGTTCCTTCTGCGGGTCTTCCGAGGCCTTCCTGCTCCTTCCCTCACCCCCAGTCTCTGCTTTCAGATCTCCCTCACTGACCCATTCGGAGGAGATTAAGGCCATGCAGCCGCTGCTGGAGAGGATAACCGGGATCTAACCTGGTTAACCTATGGTGGTTACTTACCACAGAATGGTCACACACAGCAAAGTATTCTAGATATCGTGATGACACGTTCTTTCCAGGAAAGTGTAGCTGAAAGAAAAGTAGAGACCTCAGGGGTGGGAAGGAAAGGTCAAGTTACCAGGACAATTACCAGGAGATGGTGAGTTCTAGTCCTGCCTCAGGCATGAAGGCAACTGGGTGACTTTGGGCCGATCACCAGCACATAGGGAGTTCAAGTCCCTGCCTTAGACATCAAATCTGGCTGGGTGACTTTGGGTCAATCACTAGGAGACAGGGAGTTCTAGTCCTTGTTTTAGATACCAAATCTGGTTGGGTGACTTTGAGCCAATCACTAGGAGACAGGGAGTTCTAGTCCCTTCATTAGACACCAAATCTGGTTGGGTAACTTGAGGCCAATCACTAGGAGACAGGGAGTTCTAGTCCCTTCCTTAGACACCAAATCTGGCTGGGTGACTTTGGGCCAATCACTAGGAGACAGGGAGTTCTAGTCCTTGCTTTAGATACCATATCTGGCTGGGTGACTTTGGGCCAATCACTAGGAGACAGGGAGTTCTAGTCCCTGCTTTAGACACCAAATTTGGTTGGGTAACTTGAGGCTAATCACTAGCAGACCGGGAGTTCTAGTCCCTGCTTTAGATACCATATCTGGCTGGGTGACTTTGGGCCAATCACTAGGAGACAGGGAGTTCTAGTCCCTGCTTTAGACACCATATCTGGCTGGATGACTTTGGGCCAATCACTAGGAGACAGGGAGTTCTAGTCCCTGCTTTAGACACCAAATTTGGTTGGGTAACTTGAGGCTAATCACTAGCAGACTGGGAGTTCTAGTCCCTGCTTTAGATACCAAATCTGGTTGGGTGACTTTGGGCCAATCACTAGGAGACAGGGAGTTCTAGTCCCTGCTTTAGACACCAAATTTGGTTGGGTAACTTGAGGCTAATCACTAGAAGACCGGGAGTTCTAGTCCCTGCTTTAGATACCATATCTGGCTGGGTGACTTTGGGCCAATCACTAGGAGACAGGGAGTTCTAGTCCCTGCTTTAGACACCATATCTGGCTGGGTGACTTTGGGCCAATCACTAGGAGACAGGGAGTTCTAGTCCCTGCTTTAGACACCAAATTTGGTTGGGTAACTTGAGGCTAATCACTAGCAGACTGGGAGTTCTAGTCCCTGCTTTAGATACCAAATCTGGTTGGGTGACTTTGGGCCAATCACTAGGAGACAGGGAGTTCTAGTCCCTGCTTTAGACACCATATCTGGCTGGGTGACTTTGGGCCAATCACTAGGAGACAGGGAGTTCTAGTCCCTGCTTTAGATACCAAAGCTAACTGGGTAACTTAAGGTCAATCACTAGGAGACAGGGAGTTCTAGTCCCTGCTTTAGATACCAAAGCTAACTGGGTAACTTAAGGTCAATCACTAGGAGACAGGGAGTTCTAGTCCCTGCTTTAGACACCAAATTTGGTTGGGTAACTTGAGGCTAATCACTAGCAGACCGGGAGTTCTAGTCCCTGCTTTAGATACCAAATCTGGTTGGGTGACTTTGGGCCAATCACTAGGAGACAGGGAGTTCTAGTCCCTGCTTTAGACACCATATCTGGCTGGGTGACTTTGGGCCAATCACTAGGAGACAGGGAGTTCTAGTCCCTGCTTTAGACACCAAATCTGACTGGGTGACTTTGGGCCAATCACTAGGAGATGGCAAGTTCGAGCCCCGCCTTTGCCAGCTGTGAGAGTTTGGGCCAGTCCTTCCCTCTCAGCCCAGCCTACCTCACAGAGTTGTTGTTGTGGGGGTCGGGAAAATAGGACGAGGGGGGGGAGGAAAGAATAACATTCATCACCTTAAATTATTTATATATATATAAAAAACCAAATCAGTTGAATCCCACGCATCTTAAAAACTGCTAAGGTTGATAAACCGGGGCTCGGCTCCCGAAGGGGAAGGGGAAAGGCTTACGATGGCGTCCTTGGCCTCTGGGGTGTTGACCATGGGAGGGACCCTCGGGCCCATCACTTCCCCCACCGTCCCTCGGCAGGGGGTGTGCGACTCCGGAGCCTGGCGATAGAGGAGATGCCTGAACCCGGTGAAATTTTCGATGGGCTGGATGGCGTACATCAGGTTCCCAATCTGGATGTGTCCCCTGAGCATTTTAGAAGGAGAGGGAGAGTTCAGGAAGAGAGTCCCCCCCCCCCGATAGAGGTCTTCAAGAAAAGATCGGACAACCGTGTGTCCTCGACTTACGACCATTCGTTTAGTGACCGTTTGAAATTCGAGCGGCACTGAAGAAGGGGACTGACGACCGATATCTGCATTCACGACCGTTGCACGTCAACTTTTGGACGTTGGCCAACCGGCTCGTATTTATGTCGGCCGCAACGTCCTGAGGGGGGTCACGCAAGCCCCTTTTGCGTCCTTCCGACAAGCAAAGTCAATGGGGAAGCCGGATTGCCTTAACCAGCGCAGTGATTCGCTTAACGACTGTGGCAAGAACGGTCGTAAAATGGGGCAAAAATAAACTGCCTTAGCAAGAGAAATTGAGCCTCGGTGCTAGCTAAGTGCTAGCACTTAGCTGCCAGCTGCCTGCGATTACTGCGAGTTCGAATCTCACCAGGCTCAAGGTTGACTCAGCCTTCCATCCTTCCGAGGTCGGTAAATTGAGGACCCGGTTTGTGGGGGCAATAAGCTGACTTTGTAT
>NW_027256884.1:130522724-130602724 GCF_029215685.1 Pituophis catenifer annectens
GCCCTGAGTCTCTGGAGGAAGGTGGCATATAAATAAAATAAATAAATATGGAGGGATGGACAGGTAGATGATTGATAGATGATGATCATAGACAGAGACAGAGAGGGGGAGGGGGAGGTGGGGAGAGAAGCCCACATTTTATAACGGGGTGACTTACTCTTGGTTTTGGATGCTGGACAGTTTTCACTCCTTTTAAATCCAGAGAGTAAATAGGCATATTCTGAATGACAAAGGACCTGCATAGGAAAAGATAGAACCGGGAAGGGATTTGCTCTGTAACAGCTGCTCTTGGACTCAGCCACCGAATGCAGATGTGGGCTCCTCTTTGGCAGCGCAGTTGGCATGAAGAGGCCGCCCGTCCTCCCCCCTCAACGCCCGGAGAAAGCTGGCAGTAACCACTTACCTCTGATAAAGGCGGAGGATCCTGTGAACGCCTTCGATTTTGATCAGGTAGGATATTTCTTTCTGGAATGTACCAAGAAACATGGATATTTAAACCTTTGCAGTTCTGTATCAATGGGTGTCCCACCCCCATGTCCCATTCCCCCCCCCGGTGGTGGACGTTCACTGAAGGCTCGCAATATGAGCCCCAAAGATTGTGGGGTCCTTGGTGGTCTCTGAGCCTGGTTGTTTTCTTGGAGACGTTTCATGACCCAGCTAGGGAACATCATCAGTGCTAGAAGGGAGGGGGGTTTGTGGAAAGGAGGAGGAGGAGGAGGAAGAGGAGGAGGAAGAGAACTGTGAAGTCCTTGGTGGTCTCTGAGTTTGGTTGTTTTCTTGCAGATATTTCTCTTTATTTATTTATTTTTATTTATTTATGTAATTTATATGCCGCCCTTCTCCCGAAGGACTCAGGGGTGGCTTACAAAGAAAACATTCAACAATTCGAAAATTACATAAAAAAAATTAAAATCCAATTAAAATTTATTAAAATGATTTCAATGTAAAAATCCCCCAACGGATCAGCCCATTTGATTAAAAGAGCCACGTCTTCAGTTCGCGGCGGAAGGAGAGGAGGTCGGGGGCCGTCCTAAGCCCGGTGGGCAAACCGTTCCAGAGCGTCCCACAGAGAACGCTCTCCCCCTGGGGGCCGCCGGGGTAAAATTATCAATGCGAGGGAGAGTTGGGGGGGGGGGTGTTTTGCTCTCTATTTATACAAAATTGCTTGACCTGTCAGTGTTGGTGTAGGTGGGGTTTTCTTCTTGGCAGACTGCTTGATTGTTTGTCTGGAGTTAATCCCTGCTTATCTGGGTCTAGACTGCAGAGCAAGCCACTCTTATAAACAGGGAGCAAACCCAACCCTCACTTGCACTGATGATGTTATCCAATTGGGTCATGAAAGGTCTGCAAGGAAACAACCAAGCTCAGAAAGCTCCAAGGACCCCACCGTCCTCCTCCTCCTCCTCCTCCTCCTCCTCCTCCTCCTCCTCCTCCTCCTCCTCCTCCTCCTCCTCCTCCTCCTCTCCTTCCCTTTCTCCTGCACTCTTTTACTAACTCTGCAAACCCTCCTCCTTTCTAGCACTGATGATGTTCCCTAGTTGGGTCATGAAATGTCTTGAAGGAAATTACCCAGCTCAGAGAGCTCCAAGGACCCCACAGTCGTCATCCTCTCCTCCTCCTCCTCCTCCTCCTCCTCCTCCTCCTCCTCCTCCTCCTCCTCCTCCTCCTCCTCCTCCTCCTCCTCTCCTTCCCTTTCTACTCTGCAAAATCCACTCCCTTCTAGCACTGATGATGTTCCCTAGTTGGGTCATGAAATGTCTTGAAGGAAATTACCCAGCTCAGAGAGCTCCAAGGACCCCACAGTCGTCATCCTCTCCTCCTCCTCCTCCTCCTCCTCCTCCTCCTCCTCCTCCTCCTCCTCCTCCTCCTCCTCCTCCTCCTCCTCCTCCTCCTCCTCCTCTCCTTCCCTTTCTACTCTGCAAAATCCACTCCCTTCTAGCACTGATGATGTTCCCTAGTTGGGTCATGAAATATCTTCAAGGAAACCATCCAGCTCAGAGAGCACCAAGGACCCCACAGTTCAACCCTTGCTGGCTGGGGAATTCTGGGACATGAAGTCCACACCTCTTAAAGGTACTCAGAGTGAGAAGCACTGGTTCAAAGGAACCTCTTTCTCCACGCCAATCCTGGTTTTGTCATGGTTGCCATCCACTATCAGCTCACAACCCATTTGCTAGCCATCCTCAAAGGGACTTGATATCTTCAACTACACTTCCCATCAGCCCCAGCCTTTGGGAGGAGCATCAATGGGTCTGTGAGCAGAGGCGCTCCAGTGTATGTTATCTGAATGGATGTGGGATGGGGAAAGCCCCTCTTAAACCCTCAAGGAATTTCCTTACTAGCCAGAGTCAGGCAGCCATTCAAATGGTGAAGCTCCATCTGGATTACCTTACTGAAGGCACCAATGGGCTGCTCCAGCAACGTGGGTACAGTCACTTCTGAATAAAGGTAGCTGGGATCTTCCATCGATCCTAGAAAGAAAGGGACAAAAATGACCTAGTCCCAAGTTAGCATGGCAGAGGGGTGGGATGGATAGCCTCGGGAGGACCTCAGCCCAGTCACCAGCTCACATCCACTAACTGCCATTTTTCAGGGTTGCGGGTAAACTGTCTCTCTGCCTCTTCTTGAGTCCGGCAAAAGAATAAACTGGAATGACACATGTGGATGGAAAAACTTGGCTCTGCCTTTAATGACTGAGATTGGACAAACATTTGTCTGAGATGGTGTAAGGACTTCTGCTTGGTCAGGGGGTTGGACTCGATGACCTCTGAGGTCCCTTCCAGCCCTAGGATTCTATGAGATAGATAGATAAATTATGATAGATAGATTAGATTAGATTAGATTAGATTAGATTAGAATAGAATAGAATAGAATAGAATAGAATAGAATAGAATAGAATAGAATAGAATAGAATAGAATAGAATAGAATAGAATAGAATAGAATAGAATAGAACAGGGTAGGTAGGTAGATGATAGATAGAGGATAGATATAGATATAATAGATTAAAAGATGATAGATAGCAATAGATAGAGAGAGAGAGAGATGATTGATAGGTGATAGATGGATGGATAGATGATAAAAAGATAGATAGATAGATAGATAGATAGATAGATAGATAGATAGATAGATGATTGATAGGTGATGGATGGATAGATAGATGATAGATGATAGAAGGTAGATGAGAGAGAGAGAGAGAGAGAGAGAGAGAGAGAGATGATTGATAGATGATAGATGAATGGATAGATGATAAAAGATAGATAGATAGATAGATAGATAGATAGATAGATAGATAGATAGATGATTTATAGGTGATGGATGGATAGATGATAGATGATAGAAGGTAGATGATAGATAGATAGATAGATAGATAGATAGATAGATAGATGATTGATAGGTGATGGATAGATAGATGATAGATGATAGAAGGTAGATGATAGATAGATGATTGATAGATGATGGATGGATAGATAGATGATAGAAGGTAGATGATAGATAGATAGATAGATAGATAGATAGATGATTGATGGGTGATGGATGGATGGATAGATGATAAAAAGATAGATAGATAGATAGATAGATAGATAGATAGATAGATAGATGATTGATAGGTGATGGATGGATAGATAGATGATAGATGATAGAAGGTAGATGAGAGAGAGAGAGAGAGAGAGAGAGAGATGATTGATAGATGATAGATGAATGGATAGATGATAAAAGATAGATAGATAGATAGATAGATAGATAGATAGATAGATGATTTATAGGTGATGGATGGATAGATAGATGATAGATGATAGAAGGTAGATGATAGATAGATAGATAGATAGATAGATAGATAGATAGATGATTGATAGGTGATGGATAGATAGATGATAGATGATAGAAGGTAGATGATAGATAGATGATTGATAGATGATGGATGGATAGATAGATGATAGAAGGTAGATGATAGATAGATAGATAGATGATTGATAGGTGATGGATGGATGGATAGATGATAAATAGATACTATAGATATAATATATTAAAATATGATAGATAATAGATAATTATCTATATGATAATATACATACGATAGATTAGAAGGTAGAAGATAAATGACAGAAAATGATACATAAATAATACATAAACGATAGATGATAGAAAATAGATTAGGAGATGCATGATAGATGGATAGACAGACAGACAGCTGAGACAGCCTGCCTCCTGTAGATATTTGGGGATCTAGAGGTCCAGGATTAGTTACGAAGACTATGCAAAGGGTAAAGCCGAAGTGGATTTGCTTCCTCTGGTGCTGGGAAGGCACTCTGCAGATGCTCAGAGGCCTGTCGCTCGGTTTATTCCATCCAATCCTACAAGCCAGCGGCACCAACTTGGGGTTTGGAGCTGGGCATTAGGGACCACGGAGCCTCCAGGGATGGGCAGAACTACAACTCCCAATATCCCTCAACTTGAGCCTGGCTGCCTGGCTTCTGGGAGTTGTAGTTCAGTTGCTCCTTGCCACTACTCACCCAGTCTGAAGAGGACCCAAAGCAGCAGCAGCCAAGCGCCCGACATTCTTCGCTTTCAGGGCCGAAAAGAAGGGAGACAGACCCCCCCAAGGGTGCCCCCTCCCTCAATTCCTTCCAGTAGGTGCCCCCATTGTTCAGAGCATTAACTGCCACCCAATTCTACTTCTCAGCAGCCCTTCAAGCCCAAGGTCCCGCCTGATTGGCTCCCTCCGGCTTAAGTCCCACCCCCCATAGCTCTGTCACAATGTGCTTCACAATTCCAGCTGCTGAGCACACCAGCTGTCAATCAGCTATCAGAACCCACCCCTTTTCTCAGCCAGGTGGGAGCTCCTCCCCTTTCTGGGCCACAATTGTCTGGGAGTTTCAGGCTCCACCCCTCCAACGCCCCATTGGCTGCTGCTGGTGCCTGTTCTGTTTGTGACATCTTCAACAGGTGGCAAGGGAGAGAAGGTTTCAACCAAGGCCAAAACTGACCTTCATGGTGGACACTTGAATGAACTTTAAGGTGGTCTACACACCTTCATTCATGGACATAATGAATGGAAACTAGACCACTGTTGCTTCATGGCAAGCCTTGACCTTGGTGGTCGAAGCTAGAATAATAGAGTCGGAGGGGACCTTGGAGATCTTCTAGTCCATCACCACTGTGCTCAAGCAGGAGACCCTAGAGTCCATTTCAGACAAAAGGCTCTCCACTCTCTTCTTAGAAACCTCCAATGTTCCTGGTGCCCACTCTGTGGATTTTGCAGGTGTCCACAAGATGATGTCCAAGAAGCCAAGATGTTGGTTACCAAGATATCTCAAGGCACATGAATCACACCTTGGTACCAACCATCTTGACATGTGGACCACACGCCTTGTGGACCTCCCTGTCGGCCTTTGTGTTGGGAAGGTCTCTCCGGAGAACCCCATCTTCATTTGGTTTTGGGTCTAGGGCACTCACCCTCCAGGACCCCAGGTAGATGGACTAGCAAGAGGCCCAACACCAGAGCAGAAGCTGCATCCTTCTGATGGGACCCCGTCCTTCTCCTCCGGCAGCCTCTTCTCCCAACAGCCAAGCAACCAACTGGCCATGGACGTTCCCAGTCTTCTCACAGATGGCCTTGAGTGGTGGTCCATGCCATCAAGGTTCTGGGTTCTCTAGACTGCCATGAGTTGGTCCAAGCCTTGTTTGAAGCCAACCAAGCGGATGGCCAGCTCCAGATCTCATGATAGGAATTCCAATGTTGGATTAAGAGTTGTGTACAAAAAATTCTCCTTTTGTCCTGATTCTTCCGGTAGTCAATTTTCCTTCTTTCCCTCCCTCCTTCTTCCTTCCCTTCCTACCTCCCTCTTTCCCTTCTTCCTCCTCCTCTCCCTCCCTCCTCCTCTCCCTTCTTCCCTCCCTCCCTTCTTTCCCTCCTTCCTTCTTCTCTCCCCACCTCCTCTTCTTCCTATCTTCCCTCCCTCCCTTCCTTTCCCCCTTCTCTCTTTTCTTCCTTCCTTCTCTCTTCCCTCCCTTCCCTTCCCTCCCTCCTTCTTCCTTCCCTTCCTTCCTCCCTCTTTCCCTTCTTCCTCCTCCTCTCTCTCCCTCCTTCTCTCCCTCCCTTCTTTCCCTCCTTCCTTCTTCTCTCCACACCTCCTCTTCTTCCTATCTTCCCTCCCTCCCTTCCCCCTTCCCTCTTTTCTTCCTTCCTTCTCTCTTCCCTCCCTTCCCTCCCTCCTTCTTCCTTCCCTTCCTCCCTCCCTCTTTCCCTTCTTCCTCCTCCTCTCCCTCCCTCCTCCTCTCCTTTCTTCCCTCCCTCCCTTCTTTCCCTCCTTCCTTCTTCTCTCCCCACCTCCTCTTCTTCCTATCTTCCCTCCCTCCCTTCCTTTCCCCTTCTCTCTTTTCTTCCTTCCTTCTCTCTTCCCTCCCTTCCCTTCCCTTCCCTCCCTCCTTCTTCCTTCCCTTCCTTCCTCCCTCTTTCCCTTCTTCCTCCTCCTCTCTCTCCCTCCTTCTCTCCCTTCTTCCCTCCTTCCCTTCTTTCCCTCCTTCCTTCTTCTCTCCACACCTCCTCTTCTTCCTATCTTCCCTCCCTCCCTTCTTTTCCCCATCCCTCTTTTCTTCCTTCCTTCTCTCTTCCCTCCCTTCCCTCCCTCCTTCTTCCTTCCCTTCCTTCCTCCCTCTTTCCCTTCTTCCTCCTCCTCTCCCTCCCTCCTCCTCTCCCTTCTTCCCTCCCTCCCTTCTTTCCCTCCTTCCTTCTCTCCCCACCTCTTCTTCCTATCTTCCCTCCCTCCCTTCCTTCCCCCTCCCTCTTTTCTTCCTTCCTTCTCTCTTCCCTCCCTTCCCTCCCTCCTTCTTTCCCTTCCTTCCTCCTTCTTTCTCCTCTCCCTCCCTCCTCCTCTCCCTTCTTCCCTCCCTCCCTTCTTTCCCTCCTCCCTTCTTCTCTCCCCACCTCCTCTTCTTCCTATCTTCCCTCCCTTCCTTTCCCCCTTCCCTCTTTTCTTCCTTCCTTCTCTCTTCCCTCCCTTCCCTCCCCCCTCATTCTCTCTTCCCTCCCCTTCCTTCCTTCCTTCCTTCCTTCCTTCCTTCCTTCCTTCCTTCCTTCCTTCCTTCCTCCTTCCCTCCCTCCCCTCCCTCCCTCCCGGCCTCCTTTGCCCTGCCTTCCCTTGCCTTCCTTCATCATTCGCTCTGCCCTTCTCATCCAGTGGTCTGTTCTCCCAGTGGCCCACCAATTGCCCAAGGAAGCCCACCATCTCACAGTAGACGGCTTTCACTGCCATCAAGGCTCATGGTAGATCTGGGACTTATCTAAAGGGTTCACATTGGTCTGACTGGAGACCTGGAGAAGGAGGCTGTGTCCATTCTTCTCCTTTTAGACCTCTTGGTGATGTCCTTCTGGAATGCGTGCAGGATTTGGAGGTCTACCCTGTAGAGCAGTGTTTCTCAACCTTGGTAGCTTGAAGATGGGTGGACTTCAACTCCCAGAATCCCCCAGCCAGCAGCGCTGGCTGGGGGATTCTGGGAGTTGAAGTCCACCCATCTTCAAGCTACCAAGGTTGAGAAGCACTGCTGTAGAAGTTCTGCTCTTTGATAAGATGGTGGTGATGGAGAAAGAGGAGAGGCTGGTCCAGTGGGGGCTCCTTTGTGAGATGCCTTGAGGTCTGGGGCAGGGGTGAAATCTAACATTTCTTACTACCGGTTCTGTGGGCGTGGCTTGGTGGGAGTGGGGGTGGTAATGTGACTGGGTGGGCATGGCCAACTTTTTTTTTTTTAACTTTTAAAAGCATTTTTTCTCCAACCTTAAGAGGTTGCAGAAAAAAATGCTTTTAGAAGCTTCTGACGATCAGGCAAGTCAGCTGGGATCATCAGAGGCTTTTAAAGGCATTTTTTCCCCTACAACCTCTTCAGCTCATAGGAGCAGGAAAAAATGCTTTGAAAAGCCTCTGACGATCCCAGCTGAGCTGCGCGATATCAGAGGCTTTTTTTTTTAACTTTTAAAAGCATTTTTTTCTACAACTTTAAGAGGGTGCAGAAAAAAATGCTTTTAGAAGCTTCTGACGATCAGGCAAGTCAGCTGGGATCGCCAGAGGCTTTTAAAGGCATTTTTTCCCCTACAGCCTCTTCAGCTCATAGGAGCAGAAAAAAATGCTTTGAAAAGCCTCTGATGATCCCAGCTGAGCCGCGCGATCATCAGAGGCTTTTTTTTTAAAAAAAAACTTTTAAAAGCATTTTTTCGGCCGAAGAGTTTGTAGAAAAAATGCTTTTAAAAGTAAAAAAAAAAACAGCCTCTGATGATCGCGCTGCTCGGCTGGGCATGGGGGAGGGGGCGCAGGGATTTTTGCTACTGGTTCTCCGAACCATCCTCCGCCATCACTACCGGATCTGGCGATCCGGTCCGAACCAGGAGCATTCACCGCTGGTCTGGGGCTGTTCTCACTCATGCCCAAGTGTGGGGAACCACACAATGGGTTCAAATTATAGAAAAGTAAACCCAGGTAAACTTTACTGACCCTTCATCGTAATAAGAACCATTTGACTGTGAAACCTGTTGGCCAGAGAGACAACGGACTTCTCATCATTGGATTTAAGGGGTTGGACAATGACCTTCTGAGGAGGCTTCGATTTGGACTCCTCGGTGAGAGTAAAAAGGTGGAGCTGATGGCCTCAGGGATCCATCTAACCTGAGAACGGAACAGAATAAAAAATTGGAAGGGACCTTGGAGGTCTTCTAGTCCAGCCCCCTGCTCAGGCTGGAAACCCTATAATTCCAGACAAACGGTTGTCCAATCTCTTCTTTAAAAACTTCCAGTGATGGAGCACCCACAAGTAGTTCCTCTCATTAATTGTTCTCCCTGCCAGGAAATTTCTCCTTATTTCTAGGTTGCGTCTCTAAGCTCCTAACCTCTGATCTTCATAGACATATTTCTGAGTTCTGCTACTTGTCCAGGGTTGGGTGTATCGTCTGTAGGACATCTAGCTTTTGAACCATGGGTGCCTATCTGGGCCCCGCAGGTTAAGAAGGCCTCAGAGAAATGGGAACAGCTTCAGAAATGAGCTTTGAAGATGATCAAGGAATTACAGACCAAAATTTAATGATACAGATGAAGGAGCTGGCCATCTTCAGCCTGAGAAGAGAAGGCCAGTCTTCAAATAATGGAAAGGAGGCCATGGAGAAGAAAGCCAAAATCTTCCCTTTTTTTTGCATTTCAGGACATGGAATGAGGGATTTAAGTTACAGGAAGATGCCTTCTGAGGCAGCGCTTGGAAAAAATTCAGAACTTAAATCCCTCCTCAGAGGTATAGCGTCTATTCATCCCCACTAAACCGCATATTTTTAAATCATGGTTTGTTGATAAAGTTGAAACAACTAGCTCCCCGTAGAGCAATGATGTCCTGAAATATTAGTCTGGTGTTTTAAAACACAGTATTGAGGATTTAGAAGCAGCAGAGAAGAGCCTTGATAGTACAGTGGTCTACGCACCCTGTTATTAACACAGCTGCCTGCAATTTCTGCTGGTTCGAATCTCTCCAAGGTTCAAGGTTGACTCAGCCTTCCATCCTTTCTAAGGTAGGTGAAATGAGGACCCAGTTTGTGGGGGCAATAAGCTGACTTTGTATAAAATATACAAAAGAATGAAGGCTATTGCTTAACGCATTGTAAGCCGCCCTGAGTCTCCGGAGAAGGGCGACATATAAATCAAATTTAAAAAAAATTAAAAAATAATAATAATAAAAAAAAACTTGACGCACTGGGTGAATCCCAGACAGTTGTGGCTTATTCAACAAACTATGGTTAAATGAATACTAACGATCACAGAGAACCAGGAGTATGGTAGTCTTGGCTACAGTGACTATATCAATAGTTTTGATAAACAGGGTGAGAATTTTGTATTGTTTTTTTGTATTGCTGGCTGGGGAATTCTGGGAGTTGAGGTCCACAAGTGTTCAAACTACATTAGATGTGGGCTTAATGCTTTCATTCATGAGGCAACAGCACCACCAAGTGGCCAATATAGTTCTTGCAGCACGAAGTCGTCTGCTTTCCGTGGATAGCACGTTTCTTCCATTCTTATGATCCCCTTCTTCAAGCTGGCCCCCCAACTCCAGACCTACCTGGACCACAACTCCCAGAATCCTCTAGCAAGGTTGCTCCAGGAAATCTACAAAGGTTTTTCCCACCTCAAATAGTAACAGAGATGGAAGGGACCTTGGAGGTCATTTAGTCCAACCCCCTGCTCACGCAGGAGACCTATACTAAGGATTCGAACCGCCGAACTTTCTGATCAACAAGCTCAGTGCAGGGGTGAAATCCAGCAGGTTCTGACAGGTACCGGAGAACCGGTAGTGGAAATTTTGAGTAGTTCGGAGAACCGGCAAATACCACCTCTGGCTGGCCCCAGAGTGGGGTGGGAATGGGGATTTTGCAGTATCCTTCCCCTGCCACGCCCACCAAGCCACGCCCACAGAACCGGTAGCAAAAAAAAATGGATTTCATCACTGGCTCAGCGTCTTAGCCACTGAGCCACCTAGTCAGGATCACTTCAGGATAAAACCTGAAGACTAAACACTTCAGGATAAAATGAGCCTGAGTGGCGCAGCAGACTAATGCTACTGTTAAAAGGTAGTATTTAGCTTCCAGCTGCCTGCAATTACTGTGAGTTCAATTCTCACCAGGCTCAAGGTTGACTCAGCCTTCCATCCTTTCTAAGGTAGGTGAAATGAGGACCCAGTTTGTGGGGGCAATAAGCTGACTTTGTATAAAATATACAAAAGTATGAAGGCTATTGCTTAACGCACTGTAAGCCGCCCTGAGTCTCCGGAGAAGGGCGGCATATAAATCAAAATTAATAAATAAATAAATAAATAAGATTCCACAGACCGTTTCTCCACCACCACAATTGGTGGCCTCCCAGAAGATCAAAAGGAGGTCCTCCATCATGCAGACTAAAAAAGGGTAGAGTTGGGAGGGACCTCAGAGATCATCTAACCCAACCCCAGCTAAGGTTGGGATGATTACCTGTGGAGGTGACCCACACCACCAGAAAGGCTGTGAGCTCCTTGGCTTCCAGCCCACGTCTGAACGCTTGAAAAGAGGGGAATTTCAGTCATTATTTCCCACGCAAGAATAGGATATCAGAAGACCAAGGTTCCCAATGATGCATCTTCATTTGTTGCTCATCTGCAGGGTTTTCACAGCCCACAGTATTCCTGTAAGACCCCAATTGTGGTCCTAAATCAAGGACTACCTGCAACTGGATAAGTAATACTCCTCTGAACTGGAATTCAACGGCATTTAAATGCAAGTAATTTTTTTGCAGTCGCAAGTCGTGAAGAGCGGAATGAGGAATTAAATAAATACGGTTTCAATATTCCACAAAAAAAAAAACAACAGATTTTTGCACATTGCAAAATTCGGGGATCTGAGCTGATCCTGCCCGTCTGCAAAATCTATCCCTTTTTCTGTTTTTAAAAAAATAAATAAAAATAAAACAGAGACATTTAAGACGTTTGCATATGAAATTTATTGGAAAAGAAAATACTCGTTATTCCCTTTCGCCGAAACCCCTAACACCAGAAGAGTCAACGACTGTAAGAAAAGACGAAGGAAACCTGCAGAGAATTTTTTTTTTGTCACACGCACGCCAATATTTATATCCCTGTCAAACGAAACCCTCTTTTTCTTTTCTTTTCTTTTCTTTTTTTCTTACCGGGTTTCCACCGAAAAGTGGCTTTTGTTTCCAACAGAGCTGGACAACCCGGCTTGAGCAAAGTTAAAAAGCTCGACTCTTTCGAACAGAATCTGTAGATAGATATGTACATATATATATTTATATATACACACACACACGCACACACATTAGGCGTACACACGCACACAGGAGAGAAAGTGTGAATCACATACACACCCACGTTAAAACCAGAAAGGGCTGAGCTGCAGCAGGGAGAACCTGCGTAGCCCAAAAATACGTCAGTTGCTACTCAGATCTGTAGTTATAGCAGTGTTTATCGACCGTGGCTCCTTTAAGAGGGGTGGACTTCAACTCCCAGAATTCCCCAGCCAGCAACGCTGGCTGGGGAATTCTGGGAGTTGAAGTCCATCCCTCTTAAAGGAGCCACGGTCGATAAACACTGTTCTAAAGATAAATATTTGGCCATTCGCAACTCGAAAGGGGTAGTCGTGAAATTAACCACGGGGAGGGGAAATCTGTTGCAATCCGTGAGTAAGCCCTGCACAATTCTTGGGAGCCCTTACTTGATTGTGAGCGTGAGAGAGAGAAATTATTTTTTGTTTTCTTTTAAAAAAATGACCCGTTTTTCTAAGTTTTAAGAGAAGTTGGCAGTGATGAAAGAACTTCTGCAAAGCGAGAGACAGCCGAAAACTACACAAGCCAAAAACCTCAGCCTCCGTAGGCACACACCAGCTACGATTGCTGGGTTATGGATGCAAATTCGAACCCGGTACCCACGCCAAAGCCCAAAGGAAGTTAAAAAAGAAAAGAAAATTCAGCAAGGAATTCCCTTTGCCGCCAGCTAAACCTCGGCTGCGGGAAACGAAAGAGGTCAGAGATGAAATAATAGATGATTTATTAAATTGATGGGCTGCCCGTCTCACCCATTTTAAGGTGATGCTTTCGATTCGAAATATGTCCCTTGAGAGATTCAAAATATCCAACATTTTCAAACTGGCTACTCGTGAGGAGAGTGCCCCACCCAGCTTCACCAGGCACACCTGGGGAATGAGACCATGGGGAGGGGCATTTTTCGGAAACAAACCCTGAGTTCCCAAAGTGTTTGACGTCTGAACTTGCCAAGAGTCCTTGCATTTCTTGTTGGCATTCTGGATTAATTATCTGGGTCTTTTGCTCCCTGAACTCCTTACTTGGCTCTTGTTTTGCCAAAGACATTTGGGATTTATTTATCGTGCAGCCTTGGTGCAGACAGCACTGGGAGGGACTAATTGCAGCTGGAGGCTGCTTGAGGTTTGTATGGGAGTTTGTTCTCACTCTGCTCTGGGACTTGCCAGAAACGTGGGAGCCTTTGGAGCAATAAAGGGATGGTTTGAACCGCCAGCTGTTTGTGTTATCTCTGTGCCGTGCCCTGGGTCATCGCACTTCTGGTGGACCCAGAATTTTGCCGGCAAGAGTTGGTTCTTCCATCCGATTGGAAATAGCATCTGAGAACCATCTCAGTCATCATCCTCAAGAAGTAACGTGGGGAAACGTGAAGGAGAAAACGGGCCAGAATATGTTGCAGCACCTTCAAAACCCTGGAAGATGTTGAGCTGAGAAGGAATTTAAAAAGGGAGATTCCTTTGAAGGCCTAAATTAAATTCATAGGAAGGAGGAATGTTTTGGTGAGCGAGCCCTAGTTCGCGCAGATTTTTAGAAGATAGGTCACGTCAGTTGTGAAAGTTGGTTCACAAAATGGCCCTCAGGCAGAACATCACTGACCCACATCACTGTCAAATGTTTGGGGCTGGCAGCTGGTCCAGAAATGGAGATTCAAGACTGAGAATTCTTTGTTTCATGGACGGGCAAAACCTTTGTCCAATCTGCTGTCCGGTGTCCATGGACTATATCATGGTTGGGTGTCATACAATACGCTGAATCTGAAACTCTGGGGAACCCACAACGGTTGGGTTCCCACCATGCTGTGCTCCAGGAAATAAGCCATTCCTTGGTTTTATGGGGTCCCCTGGTTTGTGAGATTCCAGAACCAGGTTGAGTCACCAGGAATCCCATCCCCTCGGCACGCGCGTTGCAGAAATCTAGAGTCACACCTTTCCTGATTCTGGAATTTGTATTTACATATAGAAATGACCCGGGATTTCTGGGGAAGAGGAGACACTCAACAAAGAATCCTCTCTTCCAAGCGAGAGTGACTGGCATTCGGTTTCTCTCAAGCCAGGTCAAAATTACGACGTTGCATGGATCGCAGGTAGTCCTCGACTTACAACAGTTCATTTAGTGACCATTCAAAATTACAACGGCATTGAAAAGTGACTTACGTCCATTTTTTCACACTTAACAACCGTTGCCATGGTCCCGTGATCAAAATTCAGACTCTTGGCAACTGACTCATCTTTACGACGGTTGCAGGATCCCAGGGTCGTATGTTCATCTTTTGTGACCTTCTGACCAGCGGGGAAGCCGGATTCACTTAACAACCGTGGCAAGAATGGTCGTAAAACTCGCCAAACAAATGTCTCGCTTAACGACAGAAAGCTTGGGCTCCATTGTGGCCATAAGTCGAGGACTACCTGTATTCCGTCTTTACAGAGAGCACAAGCCTCGTTCTGGGCTCACCGCTGAAGGAACGACGGCCCCCCCTAATCCATCCTCATCCTCACCTCCAGCGAGGAAGGCTGGGTCTGTTTGGGTTTCGGGGTCCAATGGGAGACATCCAAGATCAGAGTAAAAGAAGAAAGTTTTTGTAAATTTTGCAAGGTCACCCACTCCTGTTGTTGTGTCCCCTTGCACTCCCGTTCCTTCCTTGTTCCTTTTTTGAGGGGCTCCAGGAGCAAAATAAATATTGTTGCATCTACTACCAGTGAGTTGCCTCGGGCTGACACATTCAGTTGGTAAGTTGCTATCGAACGGATATCAAGAGTGGCGCGCAAAAGCTTCAGTCGGAAGGCAACGTAGAAAACGTAAGGCAAATGAAGACACCGTTTCCTGCTGGAGTTGTGGCTCTGGATTCACAAACTCATCACACGTTTGCTGCAGAAAATGGGGCGGCTTTCACTCTCGCTGCACGCTGGCGGTTGCCCCTAACCCTCCTGGAGTTAAGGATTGTCCCCCAAAAGCCAAAATATGGCCAAGGATCAGATCCTGCAGCGCTGAAAGTGAGCCGGGGATGAAATGAGCAACGTTCTCCAGTCCAGTGGTTGAGAAAGGAACAAACGACTCAACAGCTGTACAATTGCAAAAAATACAATCCGGGCAGCTTGGCTACACGTTACACTCACTGTGTCCAAAACGCAGCTTGGCGGGGGGAAAAATAATTGTCCAAAGGTTCTGGAGAAAAGCCATTGAGATTGCAAAGAATGGATGTTCTGGAGAACGTTCTTAAGTAAGCTGAAAGGAGCTGGCAAACCTGGTTTAGACCCTTGTCTAAGATTCTAAAGCACTGTTTCCCAACCTTGAAAAAGGGGTGGGCTACGACTCCCAGAATTCCCCCGGCTTGAGATGCCAGGTGAGGAATTCTGGGAGTTGGAGTCCACCTGTGGTCAAGGTTGAGATTCACAGGTGTAAAAGGCACCTGTTTGGCTCTTCTCTCCCTGCACTCATCAAATTCACCTGGCTTGATTATTGAAAGTTGGTGGAGTGGTTTCCTGACCTACCGTGGTGGGAATAGAATAGAATAGAATAGAATAGAGTAGAGTAGAGTAGAGTAGAGTAGAGTAGAGTAGAATAGAATAGAATAGAATAGAATAGAATAGAATAGAATAGAATAGAATAGAATAGAATAGAATAACAGAGTTGGAAGGGACCTGGGAGGTCTTCTAGTCCAACCCCCTGCTTAGGCAGGAAACCCTACACCACTTCACACAAAGGTTGTCCAACCTCTTCTTAAAAACTTTCAGTGTTGGAGCATTCACAACTTCTGGAGGCAAAGTTGTTCCGCTGATTAATTGTTCTCCCTGTCAAGAAACTTCTCCTTAGTTCCAAGGTTGCTTCTCTCCTTGATGAGTTTCCACCCGTTGCTTCTTGTCCTGCCTTCGGGTGCTTTGGAGAAGAGCTTGACTCCCTCTTCTTTGGGGCAGCCCCTGAGATATTGGAAGACTGCTATCATGTCTCCCCTAGTCCTTCTTTTCATTAAACTAGCCATACCCAGTTCCTGCAACCGTTCTTTGTATGTTTTAGCCTCCAGTCCCCTCATCCTCTTTGCTCTTCTCTGCACTCTTTCTAGAGTCTCAACATCAACCGACATTCTTGCTCCTCCACCCAAAACTGTTGGGGAAAAGAAATGGAAAATCCACCTGGTCTACTCTACGGTTCTTATTTCTCTACAAATATTTTAAGAGCAGTTCTCGGCCACCTAAATGTTGTCCGCTAACAATTGAGTTACCGGGATTTAAAACTGGGTTGGGTTGTATGGACTGATAGGTTGTAGTTTTGCACCACTACAAAACCATACAGATAACAATTCCTTGTTAGGGATACACCCAAGTGTAGGCCTCTACATGGTTCTTACTCCACTTGACAATGAAATATGGGCGACAAGGTGCCCACGGAAAGGAACAGCCACTTCTACAAAAGAAGAGCTTACTTAGATGACCTTCACTCACTCATCTGGACACTCCCTTCTAGCACTGATGATGTTCCCTAGTTGGGTCATGAAACATCTGTAGGAAAACAACCAAACTCAGAAAGCACAAAGGACCCATATTCCTCCTCCTCCTCCTCCTCCTCCTCCTCCTCTGTACAAACCCCTTCCTTCTAGCGCTGATGATGTCAAATAGTTGGGTCATGAAACGTCTGCAAAAAACAACCAAGCTCAGAGAGCACCAAGGACCCCTCAGTCCTCCTCCTCCTCCTCCTCCTCCTGTTCCTCCTCCTCCTCTGTACAAACCCCACTCCCTTCTAGCACTGATGATGTTCCCTAGTTGGGTCATGAAACGTCTGCAAGAAAACAACCAAGCTCAGAGAGCACCAAGGACCCCACAGTCATTGTCCTCCTCTTCCTCCTCTTCTTCCATAAACCCCCCTCTCTTCTAGCACTGATGATGTTCTCTAGTTGGGTCATGAAACGACTGCAAGAAAACCAACCAGCTCACTGAGCACCAAGGATCTCACAGTTCAACCCTGAGCTACAAATATTTTCTCCTGTTGCTCGTAAAATGGGGTAAAACTCACTTAACAACTGTCTTGCTTAGCAATGAAAAAATTTGGGCTCAACTACGGTCGTCCCTTGAGGACTACCTTTGTATTTAGTACAAACCCACTTTCTAGACTTGAAAAGAGTTAATGATTTTGTTGGATGCGGATTTGCTAATTCAGAAGCTTTGCATTCGTTCCTGGCCCGTTTGGTAGAATTCGGAGTCGAAATGTGGAGAAAATGAATATCCTGCAGTCTATTTCTCGCCCTCCCTAAAGTTTCCAAAGCTGTTTTGGGTAGGGGGCAGCCCTCTCCCCCCCCACTCCCCAAGGAGAACCCAAGGCTTCCTTACGTTTTGCATCAGAAAAGGTGCCAAACCAGAAATTCGTATTTCTTGGCAAGTGGGTGACCTTCTAGGGGCCTTCAGAAACAGCGTATTTATCCTCCAGAGAGATAGGTACAAATTAGGGTGGGTAGGAGAATCCACAGGTGCTTTTTCCAAAAAGGCAACTGGATTTTCTTCTTCTTATTTTTTTCCTCCCCTCTAGTTCTTCAGAAGCTTCTTGGGATGAGAAGCGAAACTTTTTCGAGGAGGAAAAATCCAAGAAAGTCCAGTTGCTTTTTTTGGGAGAGAAAAAACCAAAAAAACAACAACCCCGAAACACTTCTGGGATAACCATGGCTTAGAGGAGGGGTCTCCAACCTTGGCAACTTAAAGCCTTGGAGGACTTCAACTCCCAGAATTCCCCAGCCAGCCTTGGAGGACTTCAACTCCCAGAATTCCCCAGCCAGCCTTGGAGGACTTCAACTCCCAGAATTCCCCAGCCAGCCTTGGAGGACTTCAACTCCCAGAATTCCCCAGCCAGCCTTGGAGGACTTCAACTCCCAGAATTCCCCAGCCAGCAAAGCTGGCTGTGGAATTCTGGGAGTTGAAGTCCTCCAAGGCTGGCTGGGGAATTCTGGGAGTTGAAGTCCTCCAAAGCTTAAAGTTGCCAAGGTTGGAGACCCCTGGCTTAGAGGATGAAGGATCCCCACCGATGTGGCTGGCAAGAACTCCACACTGGGTCTATCGAGACCACCAAGGAAACCAGAACCGACGGTTAAAACCGGGGCCACTCCAGAGCGAACCGGACCAAACCGGACTCTAAAATGCAGAATTGGGAACCGGAGCGAAATGAGTAACGAAGCGGAAGAAGGGGGTAGAGGTTGGTTTGCAGCAGATCAAGTTCACGGCATAATTTTTTAAAAAAAGAGCCTGGGGGTGGGGGGGGGAGAGTTTCTTGTTTCCAAACTCAGACCCCCTCCTCTTTCCCTGGGGAACGGGGGTGTCAAAGTTGCACTTGTGTGTGGGGAGGGGAGCAGGGGGCGGTCGGGGGTCTCCGGCAGGCTTCATTCCAGCTCCGATTCCCCGTGGCCGTCTTCTCCGTCGAGGCACCCGTTCATCTTCAGCCCGTCCTTCTCGGCCATGGCCTGCAGGTCGTACTCCTCGTCCAGAAAGTCCAGGGAGTTGTTGCTGGGCAGGCCCCTGAGCGTGAATTTGTGCGAGACTTTGGTCCAATGTTCCCGGTTACTGGCCACCCGCTCGTAAAGCTCCGACGACTTGGGGAACAGCTCCTGAAGCAGCCTGAAAGGAAGACCGGATCGGCCGTCAGACTTCCCTGCGAGGCTACGAGGGGACTTGGATGAGGGAGGGGGGAGAAATACCCCGAGGAGGTTCTCCGGCTTGCCGAAAGCCGATAAGAGAGCCTCCAGGGACAGGAGCAGTCTATCTGGAAATGTCCACCGCCTTTTGGGAACTGGGGGTGGGTGGGAGAGTTCCTGAAGGAGCCTGGAAGGAAGTCCGTCCGGCCATCAGACCTCCCTGTGGGGTCAGAGAGGACTCAGATAGGGGGGAATACCCCAAGGAAGAGCCTCCAGGGCCAGAAGCAGTCTATCTGGGACTGTCCGCCACCTTTTGGGGACTTCCTGAAGGAGCCTGAAAGTAGGACCGTTCGGCCATCGGATTTCCCTGCCAGACCAGAGAGGACTTGGAATAGGGGGAAATACCCAGAGGAGGGTCTCTGGCTTGCCAAAAGCTGACGGGGGAGCTTCCAGGGCCAGGGGCAGTCTATCTGGGAATGTCTTCCACCTTCTGGGGACTTTGGGGAGAGAGTTCCTGAAGGAGCCTGGAAGGAAGACCGGTCGGCCGTCAGACCTCCCTGCGAGGCTAAGAGGGGACTCGGATGGAGGAGTGGGGAAATACCGGCTCTCTGAAAGCTGACGGGAGAGCCTCCAAGGACAGGAGCAGTTTACTTGGGAATGTCTGCTGTCTTCTGGGGACTTCAGGGGGAGAGGCCTCGCACACACTCGTGCCCTGCTTGGGAGATTGCCTGAGGGACACCTATCCCCCCCCCGCATCCTGCACACCTTGAACCCCCAAAGCCTGACTGACACACTCACTTGTAGATGGGCATGGCGATGTGTTCCATAAAGCTGATCTGCAGCTCAGGGATGTAAGCCTTTTCTCGGTCCATCATCTCCATCGGACGGTTGCCCATGGCTTTCTCCTGGAGAAGCAGAGAAGGAGAGAAAGAAAGAGAGAGAAAGAGAGAGAAAGAGAGATGAAAGAGAGAGAGAAAGAGAGACAGAGAGGAAAGGACAGAAACAGAGAGAAAGAGAGAGAAAGAGAGAGAGAGAAAGGAAGAGAAAGAGAGAGAGACAGAGAGAAGAGAGGACAGAAACACACAGAGAGAGAGAGACAGGGAGAGAAAGAGAGAGAGAGAAAGAAAGAAAGAGAGAAAGGAAGAGAGAGACAGAGATGAGAGAGAGAAAGAGAGAGAGGAGAGAGGACAGAAACAGAGAAAGAGAGGGAAAGAGAGAGAGAGAGAGAGAAAGAGAAAGATATGAAAGAGAGAGAGAGAGAGAAAGAAAGAGATATGAAAGAGAGAGAGAGAAAGAAAGACAGAGAAGAGAGGACAGAAACAGAGAGATAGAAAGAGAGAGAATGAGAGAAAGGAAGAGAGATGAAAGAGAGAGAGACAGAGAGAAGAGAGGACAGAAACAGAGAGAGAGAGAGAGAGAAAGAGAGAGGGAGAGGAAGAGAGAGAGAGAAAGAAAGAAAGAGAGAGAAAGGAAGAGAGAGACAGAGATGAAAGAGAGAGAGGAGAGGACAGAAACAGAGAGAGAGGGAAAGAGAGAGACAGAGAAAGAGAGAGAAAGAGAAAGAGAGAAAGAGAGATGAAAGAGAGACAGAGGAGAGAGGACAGAAACAGAGAGAGAGAAAGAGAGAGAGAGAAAGGAAGAAAGAAAGAGACAGAGATGAAAGAGAGAAAGAAAGAGAGAGAGGCGAAAGGACAGAAACAGAGAGAGAGAGAGAGAGAGAGAGATGAGTGATTTCCTTCTTTTGTCCATCGCTACTTCCAGCTCATCCTGGTGTGGAGCAGCCCTCAGTCCGCAAGACAGAATAAGGATCCTTCTAAATTTCCACCTGAAGACCTTTGGGTAGTTTTTGGCTCTTTTGTCCAAAGTTTGCCAGGTTCCTGGGTTGTCTATTCTCTCTCACTCAGAACAGAGCTGGAAGGGGCCTCGGAGGTCTTCTAGTCCAACCCCTTGTCCAAGCAGGAGACCCTACACCACCATTTCAGACAAATAGTTGTCCAGTCTCTTCTTTAAAAAGTTGGAGCATTCACAACTTCTGGTGGCAAGCTGTTCCACAGGTTAATTGTTCTCACTGTTAGGAAATTTCTCTTTAGTTCCAGGTTGCTTCTCTCCTTGATGAGTTTCCACCCGTTGCTTCTTCTCCTGCCCTCAGGTGCTTTGGAGAAGAGGTTGACTCCCTCCTCTTCTTTGGGGCAGCCCCTCAAATACTGGAGCCCTGCTATCATGTCACCCCTAGTCCTTGTTTTCTCTAGACTGGCCATTCCCAAATCCTGCTATCGGTTCTTCTTATGTTTTAGCTTCCAGGCCTTTAATCATCTTCTCTGCAATTTTCCCAAACATCTTTTTTTGTAATTTGTGGTGGCCAAAACTGGATGCAGGATTTCCAGCTGTGGCCTTACTAAGGCTTTACAAAGCGGTTCTAACACTTCACGTGGTTTTGATTCTACGCCTCTGTTTACACAACTAAGGATTGTATTTGCTTTTTTGGCTGCTGCTGCACACGGCTGCTAATATTTAAGTGATTGTCCACTAGGACTCCAAGGTCCCTCTCCCAGCGACTGTTGTTGAGCCAGGTCTCACCTAATCTGGACTTCTACCTTTGTACTTTGTACACCTTCCCCTCTCCTCTGGGTAGAGGGATAACTCTGCCCCCGGGAGCCTTCCTGCTCAAAGGGGTAGACTTGCACTTTGAGTTAGAATAACTTTATGGTCACTTCGAATGTACACTAATTGGCATATGTTAAAATGACATTTCTTTGCATGCAGCTCTCAAAGGGTCACCACCTCCAATATACAGTAGTGGCCAAAATTGTGGGAACCTTTTTGGGAAAAGTGTATTTTTGAGGTTTGATGGCTAATAACACCACTTTTTTTTTTGGAGTTTCAAGATCATCCTATTCCACTGCTGGAATGGCCTGGAAATAGCCCAGACCTTCACCCAATGGAAAATCTATGGAGCCGACTAAAGAAACTGGTTAGTCAGAAGCGACCCAGCAATAAAACCCAGTTAATAGAAGCCATCATTCCATCTTGGTTTCACATTAGAATAGCTGCAGAAATCAAAGACTTGGTTCACTCCATGGGAAGATGTTGTAAGGCCGTAATTCATGCTAAAGGCTACCCAACAAATTACCGCAAGTTCAAATCTCGCCAGGCTCAAGGTCGACTCAGCCTTCCATCCTTTCTAAGGTAGGTAAATTGAGGACCCAGTTGTGGGGGCAATAAGCTGACTTTGTATAAAATATACAAAAATATGAAGGCTATTGCTTAAAAGCATTGTAAGCTGCCCTGAGTCTCCGGAGAAGGGCGGCATATAAATCAAACCAAATAAATAAATAAATAAATAAATAAATAAATAAATAAATAAATAAACAAACAAACAAACAAACAAACAAACAAATAAATAAATAAATAAATAAATAAATAAATAAAACAAAGTATTAACTGACATGGGGATCATTTTTGTATATCTCATTTTTTCTGCGTGTTTCCCTTTTCTTCTTTATACTGTAACTGCTATTCCAATAGCAAATCCTCCATAAAAGTTATTGCATTCCATTCTCGATTAAATTATCTTTCCATTGATATATAATTTTATGGTACCACTCCCAAAAAGTGGTGTTATTAGATAGTTTTAGAAAACACACTTTTCCCAAAAGGTTCCCACAATTTTGGCCACGACTGTATAACACTACATAACCATGACAAGATAAATAATTAAATTAATAAATAAATACAAAGTTATTGTAAAGAAAGAAGCTTAAGCTGTGTTGTTTTTGCTGTCGTTATGCTGGTTATGACGGAGGCTTATTTCCTACGGTTTTGCGGATGGCAGCAAAAACAAGACAGCTAATTACAAGTAGGAGACGGCTGGAAGGGCCTATTATGGGCGCAATGGCCAAATTGATTAATGGCATATAAAGGCAGAGATCTCTGTAATGGTAGTGTCAGGTTTCTAGGGTGTCTCAAATGAATTGCATTTCAAACAAAGTCTTTGAAGAAAAACTCCTATTTATTAAGCACGACATTCTAACTCCGACTCCATCGCAGCCAACACTGACTTCCTGACCCAAAACCCTCCCTTTCCGTTCCCCACTCCCCTGCACTCATTGGCCATCTTCCAAGCCACTCTATCCCTAATCTACTGCTCCAGCTCAAAGGAATTTCCCCCCTCCCATCCCATCTCCTTGGGGATATTATCTCCAGGGAAAATAAGTAGGTGAAAAGTCAAACGTCCCTTTCCAGACGCCTCCGCTTCTCCTTCTTATGTCAGCACTAGAGTAAATGCAGCTTGAAGTGCTGACAGGTAGTTTAATACTCTGATGATGTCAGAGATGGCTGATGAAAGTGTAGTAGAATAAAATTTTAATTATTTTAGTTCCGGAGTACGTAGAATGTCTGCTTCTTTCTTTACAAATATATCTGGAACTTGTATTTTTAGAAGAGTTTGTAATACAAAGTTATGCATATATATATATATATATATATATATATATATATATATATATATATATATACCCACATTATATCTAATATATGACTTTTTCTTATAACATATGTGGTTAAGAGAATACTAGAATCTGACTCAATGATTTTATTCTCACGTACCAGATCACCCTGGGAGAAGAACTCCTTGTAGATCAATTCCTGGAAAGGAAAGGAAAGATACGGATTGAGTGCAAGATGACAGACCCTCCCAACTCTTCAATCTGCACATTGTTTGGGGAGGGGGGAATGTCCAGAGAGGACATTCACACAAACACCCCCTCCCACAAACCTTGGACCTTCTGACAACTGAAGAGTGACAGGTATCTGTCGTGATTTTCCCCCAACCGGATACCCTTCTAGATACCCTGGGATCTTACTCTGAGCTCTCCCAGACGGAGAGAAGATGGAGAATGGGGCAATCTTGGCTGGTGTAGATGACCTCTAGGTGCCCCCAAGGACCGCCAGCAGAATAACAGAGTTGGAAGGGACCTTGGAGGTCCTCTAGTGCAAGGGTCTCCAACCTTGGCAACTTTAAGTCTTGTGGATTTCAACTCCCAGAATCTCCCAGCCAGCCTTGGAGGACTTCAACTCCCAGAATCCCCCAGCCAGCCTTGGAGGACTTCAACTCCCAGAATCCCCCAGCCAGCCTTGGAGGACTTCAACTCCCAGAATCCCCCAGCCAGTATTGGAGGACTTCAACTCCCAGAATCCCCCAACCAGCCTTGAAGGACTTCAACTCCCAGAATCCCCCAGCCAGCCTTGGAGGACTTCAACTCCCAGAATCCCCCAGCCAGCCTTGGAGGACTTCAACTCCCAGAATCCCCCAGCCAGCAAAGCTGGCTGGGGTATTCTGGGAGTTGAAGTCCTCCAAGGCTGGCTGGGGAATTCTGGGAGTTGAAGTCCACAAGTCTTAAAGTTGCCAAGGTTGGAGACCCCTCCTCTATTCCAAACACCTGCTCGAGCACGAGACTCTGCTTGATGTCCCTCTTTCCCTTCTAGCTCTAATTCAACAGGTGAAGTTGGGCTGGTTTTTTTGCCCGGGTTCCCAAAGGGGCAGGGGATGTGGCTGGAAAGGGCAAGGGGCTCTTTAGCCGGAGAAGGTGCCAGTTGCAGGAGGAAGAGCTCCACCTTCCAAGGGAGGCTGGCACCGAGACGTCCAGGCCAACAGCCTGGGGAACAGGGGCTCTGTCCTCCTCGGCCTCCTACTCACTGCGATCTTCCGGGTCGTTTTCCAGCCTTTGGTCTGGTCTGAGAGGTCACAGGAGGTCATGAGAAGGTACAGGAGGAGGCTGTGGTGCTGCTTGTTCGCCGGGTCGTAGCCAACTGCAGAGGGGGAGAGAGGAGGAGGAGGAGGAGTAAGGGAGGAAAAGGGAAGGAGAGAAGGAAAGGAGCGGGAGAGAGACAGAGAGAGAGAGAGAAGGAAGGAAATGGAAGAGTAGGAGAAAATGTGGGAGGGAGGGAAGGAAGGAAAGGAAAGGAAGGGAGGGAAGAAAAAGGAAGGGAGGGGAGGAAGGAAAGAAGGAGAAGGGAAGGAAGGATTGTAGAAAGGAAAGGAGAGAGAAGGAAGAAAGGAAAGAAGGGAGGGAGGGAGGAAGGAAAGAAGGGAGGGAGGGTGGGAGGGACGGAAGTAGAAAGGAGAGAGAAGGAAGGAAGGAAAGAAGGAAGGAAGAGGGAGGGAGGGAGAGAGGAAAAAGTAGGAAAAGGAAAGATGGATGGATGGAAGGGAGGGAGGGAGAGAAGAAGGAAGGGGAAAGGGAAGGAAGAAGGAAGGAAGGAAGGAAGGAAAGAAGGAAGAGGGAGGGAGGAAGGAAGGAAAGAAGGAAGGAAGGAAAGAAGGAAGGAAGAGGGAGGGAGGGAGAGAGGAAAAAGTAGGAAAAGGAAAGATGGATGGATGGAAGGGAGGGAGGGAGAGAAGAAGGAAGGGGAAAGGGAAGGAAGAAGGAAGGAAGGAAGGAAGGAAGGAAGGAAGGAAGGAAGGAAGAGGGAGGGAGGAAGGAAGGAAAGAAGGAAGGAAGGAAAGAAGGAAGGAAGAGGGAGGGAAGGAGAGAGGAAGGAAGGAAGGGGAAAGGAAAGGAAGGAAGGAAAGAAGGGAGGTAGAGAGTGAGGAAAAAGTAGGAAAAGGAAAGATGGATGGATGGAAGGGAGGGAAGAAGGGAGGGAGAGAGAGAATAAGGAAGGAAGGTAGGAAGAAGGAAGGAAGGAAGGAAGAGGGAGGGAGAGAGGAAGGAAGGAAGGGGAAAGGGAAGGAAGGAAGAAAAGAAGGGAGGGAGAGAGAGAGGAAAAAGTAGGAAAATGAAAGATGGATGGATGGAAGGGAGGGAGGAAGAGAAGAAGGAAGGAAAGAAGGAAGAAGGAAAGAAAGAAGGAAGGAAGGAAAGAAGGAAGGAAGAGGGAGGGAGGGAGAGAGGAAAAAGTAGGAAAAGGAAAGATGGATGGATGGAAGGGAGGGAGGGAGAGAAGAAGGAAGGGGAAAGGGAAGGAAGAAGGAAGGAAGGAAGGAAGGAAGGAAGGAAGGAAGGAAGGAAGAGGGAGGGAAGGAGAGAGGAAGGAAGGAAGGGGAAAGGAAAGGAAGGAAGGAAAGAAGGGAGGTAGAGAGTGAGGAAAAAGTAGGAAAAGGAAAGATGGATGGATGGAAGGGAGGGAAGAAGGGAGGGAGAGAGAGAATAAGGAAGGAAGGAAGGAAGAAGGAAGGAAGGAAGGAAGAGGGAGGGAGAGAGGAAGGAAGGAAGGGGAAAGGGAAGGAAGGAAGAAAAGAAGGGAGGGAGAGAGAGAGGAAAAAGTAGGAAAAGGAAAGATGGATGGATGGAAGGGAGGGAGGAAGAGAAGAAGGAAGGAAAGAAGGAAGAAGGAAAGAAAGAAGGAAGGAAAAGGAAGTTAAGGAGAAAAGAAAGCCATACAGAGAGAAGGGGGAAAGGAAGTATAATTGCTTAAATGTGCACAATGCATTTTAATTTTGTCTGTTGGTTTCCTGACTATTGAACAGATCCGCAATTTGCCGGTTGACACAAAATCTACTTTTTTTTGCTGGAACCTCCTTTTTCAAAAGATCAAGGGATAACGCAGCCCGTCTTTTCACGCTTCATGCCTTTTACTTTTTAAGGAGCAAATAATAATAATAATAATAATAATAATAATAATAATAATAATAATAATAATAATAATAATAATAATAATAATAATAATGAATTATTGGTGGGAAAACGATGGTGATTTTCAAGGAGGCACAAAACAGCCACCTGAGACCCCGGATCAGGCAAATGGATTCCGTGGCAAATATCCAATTTTCTCCTTGTCAAACCTATTTTCTGAAAGGCCATTTCAGATGTGACTGGTTATAAAAATAAGACCGGGAGTCCTCGGCTTACAACCATTAGGAACACGGTTGTAAAGCGAGCCTGGCATCCCCGTTGGCTTTGCAAAAGAAGGTCACATGACCCCCCCGGGACGCTGCAACCGTCGTAAGTACATGCCAGTTGCCAAGCTTCTGGACTTTTTTCCCCCCGGCGCCGTTGTAAATCACTTCGAACGGTCGCTAAATGAATGGTTGTAAGTCGAGGAACGCTGGGGAGTCCACCCTGTCGTCAAGGAGACAACACAAATGCAGCCATGGAGATGTCGACAGCCGAGCTTCACTTGGGGGAGTCTATATCTAAGGAGTTTGTGTCGGTGGAGTTGTGTGGGGACAGATTTGGTCCAGGATAGAGGTCTCCAACCTTGGCAACTTGAAGACTTGTGGACTTCAACTCCCAGAATTCCTCAGCCAGCAAAGCTGGCTGAGGAATTCTGGGAGTTGAAGTCCACAAGTCTTCAAGTTGCCAAGGTTGGAGATCCTTGGCCCAGGGCACAAACACAATTTTTGTCCTTCAGGGATTTGGTGATGTCCCTCTACTCTGCCAACCCCTGGAGAAAAATTCCATGGAGATTCTCCATCATGCAGGTCATGGTTTGTCCCTGCGTTTTTGTATTTACCAGATGAGCTCATATTTTTGGATTTTCAGACTTTCCGTAGCTTGCCAAGTGTCTTATCAGTAAGCTAACTGCGCATGTCCACATTCCTTCACTTTCTTCTTTATTGCTTTGTTCTCCTGCCAAGAGGTCCGGCCGCAGAGAGGTGGCCGGCAGGAACGTTGCCAAAATGTAATTATTTTAGATAGCGAGATGTTTTATTTTCTTTATAACAAATAAATGAGTTTTTCTTAGAAAAATAGATCTTCGGGTTTATTTTTTTTTTCTTAAAGTATGCTTCAAGGGAAAAGTCTCGATCCACGTCTCTAAATCAAGGTGCGATTACCCAAAAGCAGAATGGGATTAATTAGCACCCTGACATGGTTGTCCCAAAGGTGCTTTCTGGTTTTTTCTTCTGAAGATGTTTCGCTTCTCCTCCGAGAAGCTTCTTCAGCTCTGACTGGATGGTGGGGAATGGAAGGATTGATACTCCTTGACAGACAGCTGGTCATTTGCATCCTTTGAGAGGGTCATTGAGGCCACTTGGAGGTTTGTCTGTGTCCTCGGGGTCCCCTGAGTGGTGAAGGGACAGAAAATATCCTGCAGCCAAGAAGGCTCCACATCCATTTGCACCACTCAGGGGACCCTGAGGACACAGATAAACCTCCAAGCGGCCTCAGTGACCCTCTAAAAAGGATGCAAATGACCAGCTGTCTGCAAGGAGTATAAATCCTTCAATCCTCCACCATCCAGTCAGAGCTGAAGAAGCTTCTCGGAGGAGAAGCGAAAGGTCTTCAAAAGAAAAAAGAAGTAAGTCCAGTTGCCTCTTGAAAAAAAGCACCTTTGGAGAAGACCCTCAATTTGGGAAGCATGGGGGTGGGGTGGGGTATCCCGCTTTACCGTCGGCCATCTTCTGCAAGTCTTTGAAGATCCTCAAGTGATGGGCGAGGTCGGTGGCCAGGATGATGTCCCTCATCAAATCCAGCATCCTTTGGTAATCCTGTGGGATCAAGCGGTCCCTGCTTTACCATCCTTCACAACTGGTTAGTCAAGAGAGGCTGCTCTGTGGCCTGAAGGAGGACACCTGACTTGGAGGCCTCTCAAAAGGTCCCAGGTAGGACTCCGAAACTCCACCCACAGCTTGGAGAAGATGGGGGGGGACAGTTTGGGGGAACAATTGGGTCTTCGGTGTCCAAAGACCTCCAGCCAATTTGAAAACTGGGTGCGACCTAAGTGCAGTGTTTCTCAGCCTTCACAACTTTAAGATGTGGGGACTTCAACTCCCAGAATTCCCCAGTCAGCACAGAAACACTTCAACTCCCAGATTTCCTGAGCCAGCATGGGTGAACTTCAACTCCCAGAGTTCCCCAACCACATGTATGGATTTTAACTCCCATAACTCCCCATCTACCAAAGCTGGACCTCAACTCCCAGAATCCCCCAGTTCACCAGAGCTGGACTTCAACTCCCAGAATTCCTGAGCCATCATGGGTGAACTTCAACTCCCAGAGTTCCCCAACCACATGTATGGATTTTAACTCCCATAACTCCCAATCTACCAGAGCTGGACTTCAACTCCCAGAATTCTCCAGTCAGCACAGAAGCACTTCAACTCCCAGATTTCCCCAACCACCAGAGCTGGACTTCAACTCCCAGAATTCCTGAGCCAGCATGGGTGAACTTCAATTCCCAGAATCCCCCAGTTCACCAGAGCTGGACTTCAACTCCCAGAACCCCCCCCCAGTTCGCATACCCCAGGGCCACCTGGGGAGAGGGACGAGTGCCAAAGAAGTCAAGATCGTATCTATCCCCTGTGCCATAAAACCCCCTGCTCCCTTTTTAAAAGCCCCCTCCCCAATTTCTCCCTCCCACGGATGAGGCTCGGCCTGCCCAGGAAGCCCACCTTGCGAGAGAAATGGTCGAAGATGTTGCAGCCGTGCGTATTCAGGATGGCGATGGCTTGAGCGAAATGGTGTCTCTGAGGCAAACAAAACACCACAGCGGAGATGTCAATGAATTTAGTGCATAATTGCACTCATAAATCAATCATTTTGTGTAAGTGCATATTGGGTTGTGCAGTGGAACACAGGTAGCCCTCGCCTCACAACCAATTATTGAGCAACCTTTTGATTGATTGATTGATTGATTAGTCGTATTTCTATGCCGCCCACTCTCCGAGGACTCTGGGCGGCTTACACCAAAGACAGTATATACTAAATAGCCTATTGCCCCCTAACAATCTGGGTCCTCATTTTACCCACCTCGGAAGGATGGAAGGCTGAGTCAACCTTGAGCCGGTGAGATTTGATCCGCTGACCTGCTGAACTAGCAGTCAGCTGAAGTAGCTGCACTACTGCACCCTAACCACTGCGCCACCTCGGCTCTATATTCTTGATGTTACAAGAATGCTAAGAAAAAAGTGACTTATAATCTGTCCTCACACTTACAGCCGTCGCAGAATTCCCCCAGGGTCGCATGATCAAAATTTGAGGACTGGCATGTATTTGGGACCGTTGCACTCTCCCGGGGGTGGGGTGGGGGGTGTCACGGAAATCACCATTTACGACAAGGAAGGTCAACTGGGGAACCCGTATTCACTTAACAACCGTGTGACTCGTTTAACAACATTGGCGATTCACTTCACAACGGTGCCCCCCCCCCCGAATAATGCCGTAAAAATCAGCGCGTGACTCACTGAACAACCTGCTTTGGACAGTGGAAATTCTGGTCCCACAAAGAAAGTCGTAAGTCAAGGACTTTCTTGTAGAGGATTTGATCCCACAGAGCAGGGATGGTGATAGAAATATTGTTCTGACTCGGCTCCCCAAAGATGACAAACCTTCTGAAGTGAACTCAAAGATTCCTTTAATTAGGAGCGCCAGCAGCCCCGGCAAAAAGTTTCTCTCTCACCGCAGGCTAAGAATTCCGTCCGTCCAGAAGATGAATAGTTGTCTGTCCCATCTATTCATCTCCCCCCACTGCCTTTGATCCCCAGAGTGAGGGTGGGGCTTTGCTTGCAACGGTGGCTCTTCCATCCCAAGGACCGGCCCATAGATTTCCACTGCTCTCCTCTCCTCTGCCTTCTGTGCATTTGAGCATCAGGCACTGGACCCAGCTGTTCCTCCTCCTCCTCATCAGCCACCTCCAGACCTGGGGGCTGTTGACCCTCCATCTGACGGCTGACAGACGGCCCAGGCTCTGCCTCTGTCTCTCTCTCTCTGACGGCTCCATTCCCTTTTTCCCCTCCGAGCTCCCAGGTTGCCCTGATGCTGACTCTGATTCCCACACCTCCTCCTCCTCCTCCTTTGATTCGGCTGCTGGAGGGGCCACAATAAATATGATGGATTCACTACTCCATCTGTGTCTCCCAGCAGAGGGCCCCGGGGGAGGGGGGGTGTTCAAAAGAATCAAGATGGCGGCCTTGATGTAATTGAAACATTATTTGTATGTATGTATGTTTGTTTACTCACTTACTTATTTAGAGGCAGTTCTTCGACTTACGGCCACAACTGAGCCCAAAATTTATGTTGATGTGTGAGACACCTGTGAAGTGAGTTTCGTCCTTTCGTTTTACGACCTTTCTCACCGCGGTCGTTAAGCGAATCAGTGCAGTGGTTAAATGAGTCACACGGTTGTTAAGCGAATCTGGCTTCTCCATCAACTTTGCTGGTCAGAAGGGCGCCAGAGGGGAATCACGTGACCCCCAGGACACCAAAACAGTCCTAAGTACCTGCCAGTTGCCAAGCCTTTGAATTTAGATCACGTGACCAAGAGAATGCTGCAGGGGTCGTAAGTGTGAAAAATGGTCATAAGTCACTTTATTTTTAGTGTCGTCATAATTTCGAACGGTCACTAACAACTGTTGTGAGTCAAGGCTACCGGTATTGGTGACTGTTCTGTTCAGACCCAAGTTAATTCCCAGGGATTTTCCCACAAGCTACAGAGAAAGGAAGGCATCCTGAAGACACTTCAGCCCACTGGATTTTCTCTTCTGCTTGGGCCAGATTTGACCCTAGTCCCCATCTGGCAAAGAGGGCAACGGATTCCTGAATCCACAAGAGATGGAGCCTCACAGGGTCCCCATCACGGCCTCCTCCTTTCGTTTATTGGAACGGTAGAGGGTCTCCTGCTTGAGGACGGTCTTGGACTAGAAGACCTCAGAGGTCCCTTCCAGGAGAGGAGAGGAGAGGGGAGGGGAGGGGAGGAGAGGAGAGGAGAGGAGAGGAGAGGAGAGGAGAGGAGAGGAGAGGAGAGAAGAGAAGAGAAGAGAAGAGAAGAGAAGAGAAGAGAAGAGAAGAGAAGAGAAGAGAAGAGAAGAGAAGAAGGAGAAGAGAAGAGAAGAGAGAAGGATGGAGAAGAGAAGGAGAAGAGAAGAGAGAAGGATGGAGAAGAGAAGGAGAAGAGAAGAGAAGAGAGAAGGATGGAGAAGAGAAGGAGAAGAGAAGAGAAGAGAGAAGAATGGAGGAGAGAAGAAGGAGAAGAGAAGAGAAGAGAGAAGGATGGAGAAGAGAAGGAGAAGAGAAGAGAAGAGAGAAGGATGGAGAAGAGAAGGAGAAGAGAAGAGAAGAGAGAAGAATGGAGGAGAGAAGAAGGAGAAGAGAAGAGAAGAGAGAAGGATGGAGAAGAGAAGGAGAAGAGAAGAGAGAAGGATGGAGAAGAGAAGGAGAAGAGAAGAGAAGAGAGAAGGATGGAGAAGAGAAGGAGAAGAGAAGAGAAGAGAGAAGAATGGAGGAGAGAAGAAGGAGAAGAGAAGAGAAGAGAGAAGGATGGAGAAGAGAAGGAGAAGAGAAGAGAGAAGGATGGAGAAGAGAAGGAGAAGAGAAGAGAAGAGAGAAGGATGGAGAAGAGAAGGAGAAGAGAGAAGGATGGAGGAGAGAAGAAGAAGAGAAGAGAAGAGAGAAGGATGGAGGAGAGAAGAAGAAGAGAAGAGAGAAGGATGGAGAAGAGAAGGAGAAGAGAAGAGAAGAGAAGAGAAGAGAAGAGAAGAGAAGAGAAGAGAAGAGAAGAGAAGAGAAGAGAAGAGAAGAGAAGAGAAGAGAAGGGTTGGAAGGGACCTTGGAGGTCTTTTAGTCCAACTCTCTGCTTAGGCAGGAAACCCTTCACCACTTCAGACAAATGGTTATCCAACCTCTTCTTAAAAACTTCCAGTGTTGGAGCATTCACAACTTCTGGTGGCAAGCTGTTCCACTGGTTAATTGTCCTCACTGTCAGGAAATTCCTCCTTAATTCCATGTTGCTTCTCTCCTTGATTAATTCCCATTTGTTGCTTCTTCTCCTGCCTTCTGTTGCTTTGGAGAATAGGTAGACTCCCCCCCCCACTTCTTTGGGGCAGCCCCTCAAAGCTTGGAAGGCTGCTATCCTGTCTCTGATTCTATGTTGTAGTTGCCCTCCCCTTTTCTCATACTAAAGACGGTTGGCCCTTCTCAGCTATGGGGCTGGTCCCCGTCTTCCTTCCTTTACCTCCATCACGGATCCTTCGGAACTGTACAAAGCAGCCAGGACGGATTTCTGGAAGAGAAGGGAGAAGGGAGATCTGTCTCACTGGAGAGGTTGGGTATGGGTGAAGGAGACCCCCAACGGGGGGAGGGGGTGGGTGGTCCTTAGCCCAATGCTGCATCGAGCAAGACCCAACCCTTCATTCTCCCTTGCAGAGGGGTGGGGGAGGGGGCTTCCCAACCTTACCGATGCCACTTGAAAAGAATTGTTGGTGCCTCGGTGGTCCAAGTCGTGGCACATGCAGGAAATGAACAAGGCGAAGATTTCGATGTCTCTACGGGGAAGATAATCATAATCGTAAGTTTATTTATCAAGCATATATAAGATTACAGGTAAAAGTATAAGCACAATTTGAATACAGGAAAAGAAGTAAAAGTAAAAAGGAATATTAGGAGAGGGACGGAAGGCACGCTGCTGCTCTTATGCACGCCCCTTACAGACCTCTTAGGAATGGGGCGAGGTCCACAGTCTAAGGTTAAAGTTTTTTTTTTTTTGGAAAAATATTTTTTATTGTTTTTTCCAAACATAAACGTAAAATATATCTTTTAAGAACCAAGTCTTGATCCAGCCATAGATAGGTACAATCGTTTATATTCCTTTAACAAGCTCTAATCCCAATTTTCTCATTGCATCTTTTTAAAATTCAAACTCAAATTTTTAACACAAATTCTAACGTCTTATTCTAAACTAAACTATTGTATCATCAAAACCTTAATTTCCATATAAACTCTACTCATTATTTCCAATTGTCAATCAAAATTCTATTTCACCAAGCCGGGCTGGCATAAATCTCTTCTAATCGTTCTAAATCTTTATGCTGAAGATTCTTAACCGATGAACCAAATTGGCTTAATCATCTTATATTCACATTTTATATGTATGTTATTTTAACTGTTCACTGCCCTGAGTCCTTCGGGAGAAGGGCGGTATAAAAATTAAATAAATAAATAAATAAATAAATAAATAAATAAATAAATAAATAAATAAATAAATAAAATAAAAATCAAAAACAGAAATTTTTAAAATATTTAAAAATTTAAATTTAAAATATTTAAAATATTCTGACATCTTCATCTAAGTGTTTACCTTACATTTTATCACCACAAATCTTACTTCCCAAATATGTACAACTCTATTTTTATTTCAACTTATAAATCAAAATTTTATCTATATTCCTTAATCTCTAGACCCATTTCAGCGAATCTTTAAATCTTAAACTTTAAGGTTAAAGTTTTGGGGGTTTGGGGAAGAGACCACAGAGTCAGGTAGAGCATTCCAGGCATTGACTGATGCTGAAGTCGTATTTTCTGCAATTGAGTTTGGAGCCCCAAAACCTGGGTGGGCGTGGCCAACTCAGCATCACTCCCACCCAGTCACATGATACCCCAGCCATGGTGTTTTCTGTGGGAAATGGGTCTCTCTCTCTCTCTCTCTCTCTTTCTCCCTCTCCCTCCCTCCCTCTCATTTCTGTTTTTCTCTCTTTTTCCTCTCCCTCTCTCTTCTTTCTTTCTTTCTTTCTTTCTTTCTTTCTTTCTTTCTTTCTTTCTTTCTTTCTTTCTTTCTTTCTTTCTTTCTTTTTTTCTTCCTTCTTTTCTTTTCTTCCCCTCCCTTCCCTTCCTTCCCTTCCCGTTCCCTCTTTCTTTTCCTTTCTTTCTCATTGAATACGATAGCAAATCGTATAATGTAACGGTCGTGAGTGTGAAAAAGGATCCTAAGTTTCTTTTTCCCTGTGCTGTTGTAACTTCGGAACGGTCACTCAACGAATGGGTTATAAGTTGAGGATTTCATTTTGCAAGATTTCTCCCTAAAGGCAAAGAATCAATGAAGGAAATTGCTTCGGGGAGCCTCAACGGATCTTTGCTGGGTTTTGAAAGCTGGCACCCCGACTTCCACAAGCTGAACAGGGACCAAGAGCTGTTGGTTCAACCTCAGCTTCTGTTGCTCCGAGATGCTTAAGATCCTTAAGCCGTAGGGTCTCCATCCCCTATGATCCCGAACGTAAATGAAGCCCATCATCCACATTCACTTACTCCAGATAATTGATGAGCTCCAGATTCTTGTACAGCAAGTAGCAGAAGTGGGACACGGAGAAAGCGTGCGTCCAGTTGTGATAGGGAGGGTCTCTGTACCCCTTCTTCACCATGAGGCAGAACCTGAGGAAAATGACACACAGACACAAAAAGAGACAGTGTGATGACCTGGGGCACAGCACAGAGATAACACAGGCAGCTGGCAGTTCAAACCGCCCCTTTATTGCTCCAAATTGCCCCAAACGCTCCCACGTTTCTGGCAAGTCCCAGAGCGAAGTGATGACACAGAGACACACCTCAAGCAGCCTCTGGCTGCAAATAGTCCAGCCCAACGCTGTGAGCACCACGGCTGCACAGCAAGAAATCCGGCAGGGCTAGTCGAGGAGTCCAGGAAGCAAAGGAGCAAGGCAAGTAATCCAGAAACCCAGAAAGAATGCAAGGAATCCAGGAAAGTTCAAACGCTCAACCCTCCAGGAATTCAGCATTTGTTCCTGACAAATGCCCCTCTCCACAGTGTTCTCCTTCAGTCTCAGTCCCCAGGTGTGCCTTGTGGAGAGGGGCGGGGTGCTCTCCTCCCAAATAGCCCAGTCAGTCTATGCTGTTCTCGCCTTCTCTCCGCTCTCCATGCTCGAGGATCAGGAGGGGTCGGTCCTTGCTCATCGCCTGAGCTCTGTCTCTCATGTTCTCTTGGTCATCCTGCTCCCCCCTTCCTCCCTGCCTACAAGCCATTCCAGTCCTGAAAGACCCTGGCCCTGCTCCTCCCCATTTTCCTCCAAAGCCGCCCCCTCGATCTCCCTTTGGCTCCACTTCGGGCTCATCTTCCTCTTCAGATTCAGGCTCCGACATCAGGGCTATCGTGATCATCGTCATCACTTGAAGTAGTTGAACTGGTTTCATGACTGGTTGTATCATAAGGAGGAGGAGGATTGTGGGGTCCTTGGTGCTCTCTAAGTTGTGCTGTTTTCTTGCAGACATTTCATGACCCAACTAGGTAACACCATCAGTGCTAGAAGGGAGGGGGCTCACTCTTATTTTTACTTACTATTAAAAACCTGCAAGAAAACCATCAGGCTCAGGGAGCACCAAGGACCCTACAGTCCTCCTTCCCCTCCTCCTCCTCCTTCCCCACCCCACAACCCCCACACCTTCTAACACTGATGATGTTACCTAGTTAGGTCATGAAACGTCTGCAAGAAAACCACCCAGCTCAGACATCACCAAGGACCCCAAAGTTTCTGTGGATCTCCTCGGCTGACGCTGTGCATTAAACAACGCACTAAACCTGGTGTCCAAACGGAGAAGCAAATCAAGTCCTTTTTATGACTTCGGGATCCAGAAGAAGAAAAAGGAAAAACCGGCTTGTTCCCTTCTCCCAACCGTACCTGACCAGGGTCTGACGGTCGATTTTGTAGCTGCTGATGAAATTCATGTCCTGAAGCATACTCAGAATGGCCTGTGGGGGGAAAAGGAAAGAAAGAGAAAGGTGAGTTGAGGGGAAAAGGTTGATGGCGAAACATCCTTCCTCCGCCTCTGCCTCCCCCTCCCTCTTTCTTTCCCTCCCTCTCTCCTCCTTCTTCTCCTCTTCCCCATTCCTCTCCCTTTCCCTCTCTCTCCTCTTTCTTCTTCCTCCACCTCCTCCCTTCACTCCTCCTTCTTCTCCTACTTTCTCCTTCTCCTCTTCCTTCCTTCCCCCTCCTACCTTCTCCTCCTCCTCCCTCTTTTTCCCCCTCCCTCCTTCTTCCTTCTCCTCTTCCCCATCCCTTCCCTTTCCCTCTCTCCTCCTTCCTTCCTTCTTTCCTTCTCCTCCCTCTCCCTTTCCCTTTCTGTCCTCTTTCCTTCCTTCCTTCACTCCTCCTCCTCCCTCTCCCTTTCCCTCTCTCTCCTCCTTCCTTCTTTCCTTCTCCTCCCTCTCTCTTTCCCTTTCTCTCCTCTTTCCTTCCTTCCTTCACTCCTCCTCCTCCCTCTCCCTTTCCCTCTCTCTCCTCCTTCCTTCCTTCCTTCTCCTCCTTCTCCCTCTCCCTTTCCCTCTCATCTTTCTTCTTCCTCCACCTCCTCCCTTCACTCCTCCTCCTTCTTCTCCTACCTTCTCCTTCTCCGCCTCTTCCTTCCTTCCTTCCCCCTACCTTCTTCTCCTCTTCCCACTTTTTCCCCCTCCCTCCTTCTTCCTTCTCCTCTTCCCCATCCCTTCCCTTTCCCTCTCTCTCCTCCTTCCTTCCTTCCTTCTCCTCCTTCTCCCTTTCCCTCTCTCTCTTCTTTCTTTCCTTCCTTCACTCCTCCTCCTCCCTCTCCCTTTCCCTCTCTCTCCTCTTTCTTCTTCCTCCACCTCCCTTCACTCCTCCTCCTTCTTCTCCTACCTCCTCCTCCTCCTCCTCCTTCTCCTTCTCCTTCTCCTCCCCTTCCTTCCTTCCTTCCTTCCTTCCTTCCTTCCTTCCTTCCTTCCTTCCTTCCTTCCCCCCTCCTCCCTTCTTCTCCTCCTCCCTCTCGGAGGACACTCTGAAGTTACTGCTGATCCAGAATGTAATGGTGTGCCCATGTGACCACAGTTACACGGACAGTCACGTGGCCACTGGTGGCCTTGCAGGCGTGACTCCAGATGCTGGTGGCCACTGACGAGGGTAGCTTTTCCTGCTCTGGGGCCTGCCCAGGTTCTCAAGAGCCCTGACCTTCCTGGCTTCGAGTGGATGCCATAAAAACAGAGGGGTTTGTTTCCACCAGGGACTCCGCTAAGCTTTCATTGGCAGCTGCCTGGTGGACGGTCCTTGGTGCCAAAGGATTTCATGGGTTCATTATTTGATGTTTGATGTTTTCCAACCTGCATAACCTCCCCTGAGTCCCTTGGCAAGTGTGAGGTTGTAAAATGGGGCAAAACCCACTTGACAAGTTGTTTAGCTTAGCAAAAGAAATGTTGGGCTCATTCATTCAATGAAGGATTAAATGAATGAATTGATCAACGAATGAATGAATAAATGAATGAATAAATGAATGATTAAATGAATGAATTGATCAATGAATGAATGAATAAATGAATGATTAAATGAATGAATTGATCAATGAATGAATTGATCAACGTATGAATGAATAAATGAATGAATAAATGAATGAATAAATGAATGATTAAATGAATGAATTGATCAATGAATGAATGAATAAATGAATGAATTGATCAATGAATGAATGAATAAATGAATGATTAAATGAATGAATTGATCAATGAATGAATTGATCAATGTATGAATGAATAAATGAATGATTAAATGAATGATTAAATGAATGAATTGATCAATGAATGAATGAATAAATGAATGATTAAATGAATGATTAAATGAATGAATTGATCAATGAATGAATTGATCAACGTATGAATGAATAAATGAATGATTACATGAATGATTAAATGAATGAATTGATCAATGAATGAATGAATGAATTGATCAATGAATGAATGAATGAATGAATGAATCAATCAATCAATCAATCAATCAACCAAGGTGCTTTAAGCAGGCAAATCAGAACTCATATTTACCATTGATGTGTCGTCCTCAGGAAGGGATCGTGGTGTGTACGTGAATTGGGCGAAGTTCGGGTCGATTTGTGAAACTGGGATGATTCCTTCGTGGAGAAGTTTGGTGTGCTCATCTTCAGATACCTGGAAGAGGAAAGGGACTCAACATTTCCAAATGGAAAATGGATGGGTGACTTCTTCTGATGAAGCAACAATGCCAGGCCCCAGAGAGCGACGGGAGGAGACACAAAGTGGATGGATGGATGGATGGACAGATAATACATAGATAGATAATGATAGATAAATGATGGATGAGATAAATATAGATATAGATGGATGATAGATAAGATAGAGATGATAGATGATAGATGGATGGATGGATGGATGATGGATGGATGATAGATAGATAGATAGATAGATAGATAGATAGATAGATAGATAGACAGATAGATAGAAGGATGGATGTATATAAAGATAGATACTGTAGACAGATACAGATGATATATAGATTGACATACAGACATACAGATCTCTCTCTGTCTCTCTGTCTCTATTGCTCTATAAAATCAAGTAAAAATAGCAAACGGGTGCAGATCTTTTACTCAAAACTTCCTTAAACCTCCAAGTAAGTTACACAGACCTAATCCACATATCAAAGGAGAAGGTCTGCAAAAGAGTTAATTAAATTAGGTCTCCCAGCGGAACTGCATGTTCACAAGAATAGATACCCACCCACACACATGCCCCTCAAGGGTCACCCTAGAATCAGCACATAGATACTTCCACTCTCAGGACAAGCTCCCCTCTAACACTATGTTGCTGTACCCCATTTCTCTGTAGCTGCCCCTAAAGCCAGACCTCCTTGCTTTTAGGGGATGAATATTTCTGCTTCCCTCCCAGCTGTCTGGATCTCGTTTTTATTTATTCCTGTGCAACTCCAGCTTGAGCTGGAACCCAAAATTATCCTTCTGACCGGGTCCTTCATTTTAGCCTCTGGATTACCTTCATGTGATACATCATCATCTCGTTGGCCAGGTGGCTTCGGTACTGAGCCTCATGGACCTTCTTGTAGAGCAAGGACTGCAGGAAGAAAAAGGAAAGGTTTTTTTTCAGTCCATCCTGGTGCATGCCACTTCTCTGAGGGAGATATTAATAAGTTAATTTTCCAGGGTTTTTTTTTCCCCCAGAAGCCTCCTCCCAGAAGGAACCAGGTTTATGCGCAACCTTCCATCTGGATTCATTGAGATCCAGATCCCGGAATTTCCCAGTGGATCCATCTGACTCTCTGCACCCGGAAGCTGCTCGGTTCCACCTGGACAAGAGCCAAGAGCCATCGGGGGGGGGGGGGGGAAGAGAATAAAACTCACGTACATGAGCAATGCTGATACCACAGTAGATGGAGAAGGCGGTGGCCAGATCCTCGTCGAATTTGCTAAACCATGGCCCGTTGATTTTATTGACGAGCTCGGCCACTCCAATCACCTCTGGAAGATAAAAGAATGATGGGGAGGAAGGAGGAGGAGGAAGGAGGAGAGAGGAGGAAGAAGGAGGAGGAAAGACGAAGAGGAGGAAGGAGGAGGAGGAAGAAGGAGGAGGAAAAAGGAAGAGGAGAAGGAGGAGGAAGAAGAAGGAGAGAGGAGGAGGAGGAAAAAGGAGGAGGAAAAAGGAAGAGGAGAAGGAGGAAGAAGAAGGAGGAGAGAGGAGGAAGAAGGAGGAGGAAAGAGGAAGAGGAGGAGGAGGAAAAAGGAGGAGGAAAGAGGAGGAGGAAAAAGGAGGAGGAAAGAGGAAGAGGAGAAGGAGGACGAAGAAGAAGGAAGAGGAGGAAGAAGGAGGAGGAAAGAGGAAGAGGAGGAGGAGGAGGAAGAAGAAGGAAGAGGAGGAAGGAGGAGAGAGGAGGAAGAAGGAGGAGGAAAAAGGAAGAGGAGAAGGAGGAGGAGGAAGAAGGAGGAGGAAAAAGGAAGAGGAGAAGGAGGAAGAAGAAGAAGGAGAGAGGAGGAAGGAGGAGGAGGAAAGAGGAGGAGGAGGAGGAAGGAGGAGGAGAAACCACTTAAACCTTATTTCTCTAGAGCAGGGGTCTCCAACCTTGGCAACCTGAAGATTTCTGGACTTCAACTCCCAGAGTTCCTCAGCCAGCAAAACTTATCTTCCTTCCTTTTTCCTCCCTCCCTCCCTCCCTCTTTCCTTTTCCTTCCTTCCTTCCTTCTCTTCTTCCTTCTCTTCTTCCTTCCTTCCTTCCCTTTCTTCTCTTCCTTACTTTCTCTCTTGCTCTCCCCTTTCCTTCCTTCCTTTCCTTTCCTTCCTTCTTTCCTCACTCCTTCTCTCCCTTCTTTCTGCCTCCCTCCCTCTTTCCTTCTTCTCTCCCTCATTCCTTCCTTCCTCCCTCCCTTCTTCTCTCCCTTCTTTCTGCCTCCCACCCTCCCTTGCTGCCTCCCTCCCTCTTCCCTTCTTCTCTCCCTCATTCCTTCCTTCCTTCCTTTCCTCCTTTTCTTCTCTTCCTCCTTCCTTTCTCCCTCTCCCTTTTCCTTCCTTCCTTTCCTCCCTCCCTCCCTCCCTCCTTCTCTCCCTTCTCCCTTGCCTCCCTTTCTTCTCCTCCTTTCCTCCATTGTTCCCTTCCTCCCTTCCTCCCTCCTTCTCTCCTTCCCTTCTTCTCTCCCTTCTCCCATTTTCCTTCCTACTCTCCCTTTTTCCTTTCTTCTTCCTTCCTCCCTTGCTCTCCCCCTTCCTTCCTTCTTTCCTCCCTTCCTTTCCTTTCCTCCCTCCCTCCCTCCTTCTCTCCCTTCTTCCTTCTCTCCCTTCCTTCTCTTCCTCCTTTCCTCCCTTGTTCCCCTCCTCCCTCCCTCCTCCTCTCCCTTATTCCTTTTCCCCCTCCCTTTCTTCTCTTCCTCCTTCCTTCCTCCCTCGTTTCCCCCTTTCCTTCCTCCCTTCCTCTCTCCTACAGGTTGTGTCTCCTCCTGACCACTTTCACTGCCTTCAAAGACAAGCCCCCTGCCAATCCAGAATGCCCATCTCTGGGGATGGTCTGAAGGCATCCTGGCCAGGGTTGCCCAGGACTCACGTGTCTCCCCCATCAACGGGCTGCTCACCCTGATTCTCGTCTTTGATGGGGAAACAGAGGATGTTCCTGGTGCGAAACCCGGTGCTGTCGTCCACGCCGCGGTAGAAGAGGGGGTGAGAGTAGGCGTCTTTGATGTTGAGGATCTTGCCCGTGGTAGCCACGTGGCCAGCGATGCCCTGATCGGCTGGAATCCGGATTTCATAGCTCTGTGGAAGAGTACCAAGCAAGCAGAATCAGCAGAATTTTAAATTTGGGGTTTTAAATTGAGCCTATCATTTAATAATTTTAATTATTTTTAAGTTTTGTCTGTCTCTGTGCTTTTAATTAGGCTGTACACCGCCCTGAGTCCTTCGGGAGAAGGGCGGTATAGAAATAAAATTAATAAATTAATAAATAGTACAGTGGTTTAAAGCACCCTGTTATTAAGAACAGCTGCCTGCAATTACTGCAGGTTCGAATCTCGCCAAGGCTCAAGGTTGACTCAGCCTTCCATCCTTTCTAAGGTAGGTTAAATGAGGACCCAGTTTGTGGGGGGCAATAAGCTGACTTTGTATAAATATACAAAAGTATGAAGGCTATTGCTTAACGCACTGTAAGCCGCCCTGAGTCTCTGGAGAAGGGCGGCATATAAATCAAATTAAATAATAATAATAATAATAATAATAATAATAATAATAATAATAATAATAAATAAATATATCTCGGTTTTGCTTTACTTATTTCATAAGACGACACAAAGAGCAGAACAAATATAAAACGGTGACGAAAGGAAAAGGAGAACGTGGAGAAAAGAAAGCAACACAATAATAGTAATTTAAATTTATATATTTAAATATATAAAGAATAATAATTATAAGGAGAGAAGATTAGAAGTATAAACTATATATAAAACAAGTGCATGGAGTGGAACAAAAATGTATATAACATGAATGTAGAAATGTATAATATTAAAGATATAATTAAAATATATAGATCTCTATAGGGGGGAGGGGGAAAAAAGGAAAATGAGGAGAGGAAGAAGGAGTAATAGATTAAGATATAGGGGAAGAAGAATGAAGTAATTGATGGAAGACCACTATGAAACAATGCTTAAAAATGATAAGATACTTATATGTTGTATGTTGTGTAAATGTCATATATGTGTTATAATATAATTACAAATTTTTATAAAAATAATAATAATTTAAATTATGCATAAAGAGAAAGATGCTTCTGGTTTGCATTGTGGAATCAGTGTTTCTCAACCTTGGTGACTTTAAGACCTGCGGACTTCAACTCCCAGAATTCCCCAGCCAGCCATGAATGATAGAGTTGGAAGAGACCAGAAGGGTCATCTAAGTCAAGGGGGTCTCCAACCTGGGCCACTTTAAGCCTGGCGGACTTCAACTCCCAGAATTCCACGGCCAGCTTCTGACAAGCCAAGTTAATGGGGAAAGCTGGATTCGCTTAATGACCACATGATTCACTTAACAGCTGCATGGATTTGCTTAACGACGGCGGCAAAAGGAAAGGGAGGGTTGTAAAACCAGGCACGATCCCCTATTAATCTTCCTTAGCGATGGAATTTTTGACCTCAGTTGTGGTCACAAGTAGAGGACTATCTGAATTAAGTCGTCTCTCCTTCATTCAGAATGACAGAAGGTACCCAGGAGGTCATCTAGTCCAACCCCCTCGTTTCTTTCCACGCTCGCATCCTCCTGCTTTTCTCACCTCGTCATCCACCACACCTCCGTCAAACACCTTGGCCACCAACTCATGGCTGCTTCGGTCCAGCAGGAAAACCGAACATCTGAAAGGGAATCCCATGAGGGAGAAGGGGTTAGGAGAGAGCCTGGCAGAGGGAAAAGGGGGAAGAAGGGAAACTGAGGCGCAGGGACAGCTGGCCCCCATTCCGGGGGTCCTTGGACCAATTCCCCACTCCAAGAGAATGGGCAGCTCTGCCTATCAGCAGAGAATGGCTAGAGTGTACTTTGTTTCTATTCCTTCTCTATTTCATTTCTTCCCTTCTCTCTCTCTCTCTCTCTCTTCCTCCTTCCTTTCATCTTCCCTCCCTCTCCATTCCTCCTCCCTCCCTCCCTTCTATCCTCCCTCCCTTCTATCCTCCCTCCATCCTTTCCTTCTCCTCCTCTCCCTTTTTCCTTCCTTCTTTCCTCTCTCTTTCTCCTTCCCTTGCTTCTTTCCATCCTCCCTCCTTCTCTCTTCCTTCCTTCCTTCCTTCCTTCCTTCCTTCCTTCCTTCCTTCCTTCCTTCCTTCCTTCCTCTCCCTCCCACCCTCCTTTACTCCCTCTCCCTCTCTATCTCTCCCTCTCCCCACTTTCCCCACTCCTCCCCATTCTCCCCCCCTTCTATTTTTCGATTACTCCACCCAGAGTCACAAATCAGAAGTGGAGCCATCCAGGGAAATTCTTGAAATAACTTAAGTATAAAACCGGGAAACGCCCCATGCTCTCCCCTCCAGCATTTGGAGATACTGTGAGCTATCCAAAGACACCCCTCTCCTCTCCCCCCACCCCGTGGCTGTTTGGGCTGTTCCTCAAGCATGTCGCTCCCCTCCCCATGAGGGACTGGCTGTGACCACCAGGCCCTCCTGGCCAGGATGAAACCCACATTTCAGCATTGCTGAGATTCCGGGCTTCCGTGATGATTTCTTGTAGCAGCACCGAAACGTCATCTGAAAGAGGAACACGGCAGAGAGAAGCTCAGAGAACCAGATGGTGGACTCAGACACATATTTTTTGGGGGGTGGGAGGGCTTATTCCCACCCCACCTCCACTGGAAAGGAACCCTGCCAGGCAGCCCACCCCCAATTTCAGGGAATACAGCCAAATCAGCAGAACATCTCAGTGGTGGGTCTGGAAATGGAGACATCCCAGTTTTCAGTGCCTGGTTTCTCCGGCCTTTGGCCGGTGCTGGGTGGCCTTGGATACCTACCCAGGTGAGTGAAAAGGTTCTTGGCCACTTGCAAAAGAGCCTGTGAAGAAGAAAGACAGGTGAAGGCGCTCGTTCTTTCTAAGGTGTTTTTGTGGGTTTTTTTGGGGAAAGGAGACACACTACTACCTCTTATCCCAATCCTAAACTGCTCAGAATAAAGGAATATCAGAGCTGGAAGGGCCCTTGGAGGTCTTCTAGTCCAACCCCCTGCTCAGGCTGGGAACCCTACACCACTTCAGACAAATGGTTATCCAACCTCTTCTTAAAAACTTCCAGTGTTGGAGCATTCACAACTTCTGGAGGCAAGTTGTTCCATTGGTTAATTGTTCTAAGTGTCAGGAAGTTTCTCCTTAGTTCTAGGTTGCTTCCCTCTCGGATGATTCTTCATCCAAATTGAACATAGAATCATAGGACCAGAAGGGACCTTGGAGATCTTCTAGTCCAACCCACTGCCCCAGCAGAAGTCCCTAGATACCATTCTGGCTGTCCAAACTCTTCTTCAAGACCTCCAGTGATGGAGCATCCATCATTTCTGGAAGCCAGTTGTTCCTCTGATAAATTGTCCTCACTGACATAAAATTCTCCTTAATTCCAGATTGCTTCTCTCCTTCATCAGTTTCCATCCGTCGCTTCTTGTCCTGCCTTCTGGTGCTTTGGAGAATATTTTGACCCCCCTCTTCTTTGGGGCAGCCCCTCAAATCCTGGAAAACTGTTATCATGTCACCCCTGGTCCTTCTCTTCATTAGACTAGACACACCCAATTTCTTCAACCATTCTTCCTGAGATCTGAGATGAAAGCCTACAGGAGATATCTTGGAACCTTGCAGGAGTTCAACGGGTTTTGACCTTCAGAAGCTTCAGCAGCTGAAGATCAGCTTGTTTGAAGGAGCACCACCTTCTCCTATCTGGATCTGAAGGCCTTGCAATCAAGACCTTCTCCGGATCCATCCCATCACCCAAATAGAGGAGGTGAGGTGGGTCTCTGTTAAGGAGGAGAGCTTTTTCTGTGGTGGCATCCCATTGAGGGCATCCTGGCTGGCACGTCCGTTACCCTCATTCTCACCCTGGGTGAAGAGTTTTTTTTTTTATTTTCCTAGACCTCTTAATCTGATTTTAATTGTGTTTATGTCCTGTGATTTTAGATTTAGATGACTGCCTTTCTATCATCCCAGGCCTTTTAACTGGCTTAATTGTATTTTAATGACACTTTAATGTACGTTGTTTTAGTCTTTTGAATGACTGCCTTGCAGCTGTCTCGTTTCCACTGTGTGATGCCTTTGCACTTTATTTGATTTTATGTGCATAACTGTGTTTTTATTGTAAACTACCTAGAGATCTTCAGCTGTCAGGCAGTTTAAAAATTTTAAACAAAGAAAGGAATGAACCAATTTTATTTCCCTATCTCCTGATATCTCTACAGTTTTAAATTTCTGGGCATTTATATCTCGGAGGACCTCTCATGGACTGTTCTGTCCCTTCCCACGAGTGACCTTGCAGAAGCTCAAATAGCCCGGCAGTAACAAACGCAGGCTAGAGAGTTTGAAGTTGATGTTGCAGTAAGAAACGGAGTGTCCCCCACCCAAAAAAACCCCAAAAGGGGTTTTAATTTAATTTTAATTTAATTTCGAATTTATATACCGCCCTTCTCCCTGAGGACTCAGGGCGGTGTACAGCCAAGATAAGAAACATAGAATACAAATATTAAAACATTTAAAAATATATATAAAATTTGGCCCAAAAAATTAAAAATCGCAGACTAATTAAAGGATTTAAAAATTTTAAAAATTTCTTCTTAAGCCAACCCGGCTTGCTGAAAAAGATAGGTTTTCAGGGAACGACGGAAGGCATTGAGGTCCTGGATTCTTCTTATCTCCGGGGGCAACTGATTCCAGAGGGTGGGAGCCCCCACAGAGAAAGCCCTCCCCCTGGGGGCCACCAGCCTACATTGTTTGGCTGATGGCACCCTGAGGAGGCCCTCTCTGTGGGAGCGCACGGGTCGATGGGAGGTCATCGGTAGCAGCAGGCGGTCTCGGAGATAGCTAGGCCCTATGCCATGGAGCGCTTTAAAGGTGATAACCAACACCTTGAAGCGCACCCGGAAGACCACCGGGAGCCAGTGCAGCTCGCGCAGGAGTGGTGTTACATGGGAGCGCCATGTTGCTCCCATCACTACCCGCGCTGCTGCATTCTGGACCAGCTGGAGCCTCCGGGTGCTCTTCAAGGGGAGCCCCATGTAGAGAGCGTTACAGTAGTCAAGGCGAGAGGTGACGAGGGCGTGAGTGACTGTGCACAGGGAATCCCGATCAAGAAAGGGCCGCAACTGGCGAATCAGGCGAACCTGATAAAAGGTCCCCCTGGTAACAGCCGTCAGATGTTCCTCCAAAGACAGCTGCCTATCCAGGAGGACTCCCAGATTGCGAGCCCTTTCAGTGGGGGCCAAAGACTCGCCCCCAATAGTCAGTGATGGAGTCAACTGACTATATCGGGATGCCGGGAGCCACAGCCACTCAGTCTTGGAAGGGTTGAGCCTGAGCCTGTTCCTCCCCATCCAGATCCGCACAGCCTCCAGGCACTGGGACATCACTTCAAGGGCATCGTTGGGGTGGCCTGGGGTGGAGATGTACAGCTGGGTGTCATCAGCGTACTGGTGGTATCTCACCCCAAAGCCACGGATGATCTCGCCCAGTGGCTTCACATAAATGTTGAACAGAAGGGGCGAGAGGACCGATCCCTGCGGCACTCCACAAATGAGAGGCCTCGAGGTCGACCTCTGCCCCCCTGCCAACACAAACTGCGACCGGTCGGAGAGAAAGGAGGAGAACCACCGTAACATGGTGCCTCCCACCCCCAACTCTTCCAGCCGGTGCAGCATGATACCATGGTCGATGGTATCAAAAGCCGCTGAGAGATCTAATAGGACCAGAACAGAGGAACAACCCCTGTCCCGAGCCCTCCAGAGATCATCAACCAGCGCGACCAATGCCGTTTCCGTGCTGTGCCCAGACCTGAAACCTGACTGGAACGGATCCAGATAGGATGTTTCCTCCAGGAATTGTGGAAACTGTTGCGCGACCACACTCTCAACAACCTTGAGAGTTCCCTCTCCGTTCCTCAAATGCCAGCTTTTTGAGGGACCTCTTTATTCCAGATAGTAATAGCAATAGCACTTAGACTTATATACCGCTTTAAGGATGCTTTACAGCCGTCTCTAAGCGGTTTACAGAGTCAGCCTATTGCCCCCCAACAATCTGGGTCGTCATTTTACCGACCTCGGAAGGATGGAAGGCTCGGTCGAACTTGAGCCTGTCAGGATCGAACTGCTGGCAGTGGGCAGAATTAGCCTACAATGCTGCACTCTAACCACTGTGCCACCAGGAAGGAGAGTGAGAAAGGGAATAAGAGAAGAAGCCAGGTTTCGGTTTGCGGACTTTGCCATCAACTCCCAGAGGATTCTTGGTTAAAGTGCTTAGTGGCTTTTTCTGGCACTAAAATATAAAAGATTAAAAACTGCTGAGATTCTGCAAGGTTGCTAGATCTCATGAGGCGGCATTGCTTGCAATCCTGGAAAGGGACGTTTGACTTTTCACCTACTTATTTTCCCTGGAGATAATATCCCCTAGGAGATGGGATGGGAGGGCGGAAATTCCTTTGAGCTGGAGCAGTAGATTAGGGGTAGAGTGGCTTGGAAGATGGCCAATGAGTGCAGGGGAGTGGGGAACGGAAAGGGAGGGTTTTGGGTCTGGAAGTCAGTGTTGGCTGCGATGCAGTCGGAGTTAGAATGTCGTGCTAAATAAATGGGAGTTTTCTTCAAAGACTTTGTTTGAAATGCAATTTATTTGAGACGACCTCGAAACCTGACACACGGGAAATCTCAGAGTCGTCCTTCACCCCTTTGTGCCAATGTGACGTATCCCATAAACTGTTCTTTGAGGAGCTCCTTTGTTTTCGGCAGGTGCATTACTTGGAACGCTGACAGCTCGTTCTCGGGGCTACCTGGGGGATAACAAAGGCCAAGGACAGGTGGGGGCGCAGCCCTTACCTGACACTCCCACTTGAGTTTCTGCTCCTTCTGGAAGGCCAACGTGCTGGTTAGCACCGTCGAAGTGTAGCAGAAGCAATGCTGGATTTTGTAGACGTCGGCTTCGGTGTAGCTGCCGGAAACGGAGAAGAGCAAGAAAGAGGATTAGAGGACTGGAAGCTAAAATATCTGCTAGCTGCAGTTCAGCAGTTCGAATCTCACCAGGCTCAAAGTTGACTCCGCCTTCCATCCTTCCGAGGTGGGTCAAATGAGGACCCAGATGGTTGTGGGGCAAGAGGCTGACTCTGTAAACCGCTTAGAGAGGGCTGTAAAAGCACTGTGAAGCGGTATATAAGTCTAAGGGCTATTGCTATTACCCTTCCTCCCTCCCTCCCTCTCTTCCTCTTCATTTCCTTCCTTCCTTCTTCTTCCATCATTCTCCTTCCTTGCTTGCTTCCTTCCTTCCTTCCTTCCTCCCTCCCTCCCTCTTCATTTCCTCCCTTCCTTCTTCTTCCCCCATTCTCCTTCTTCTTCCATCATTTGCCTTCCTTCCTTCCTTCCTTCCTTCCTTCCTTCCTTCCTTCCTTCCTTCCTTCCTTCCTTCCTTCCTCCCTCCCTCCCTCCCTCCCTCCCTCCCTCCCTTCCTTCCTGCCATGGTGACGCAGTGCTTGAGAATGTAGCATTGTAGGGTAATTCACTGCTCACTGCCAGTAGTTTGATCCTGAGCTCAAGGCTTCTGAGGTGGGTAAAATGAGGACCCAGATTGTTGGGGGAAAGAGGCTAACTGTAAACCGCTTAGAGAGGGCTGTAAAAGCACTATGAAGTGGTATATAACTCTAGGTGCTGTTGCTATTACCCTCCCTCCCTCCCTCCTTCCCTCCCTCCCTCTTCATTTCCTTTCTTCCTCCTTCTTCCCCCATTCTCCTCCCTCCCTCCCTCCCTCCCTCCCTCCCTCCCTCCCTTCCTTCCTTCCTTCCTCCCTCCCTCCCTCCTTCCTTCTTTCCTTCCTTCCTTCCTTCCTTCCTGCCATGGTGACGCAGTGCTTGAGAATGTAGTATTGCAGGGTAATTCACTGCTCACTGCCAGTAGTTCGAATCTCACCAGGCTCAAGGTTGATTCAGCCTTCCATCCTTCCGAGGTGGGTAAAATGAGGACCCAGATCGTTGGGGGAAAGAGGCTAACTCTGTAAACCGCTTAGAGAGGGCTGTAAAAGCACTATGAAGCGGTATATAAGTCTAAGTGCTATTGCTGTTGCTAAAATATATGAAGAACAGTTGCAGGAATTGGGTATATCTAGTTCAGGAGTCTCCAACCTTGGCAATTTTAAGCAAAGCTGGCTGAGGAATTCTGGGAGTTGAAGTCCACAAGCCTTAAAGTTGCCAAGGTTGGAGACCCCTGGTTTAGTTTAATGAAAAGAAGGATTAAGATAGCAGTCTTCCATGATCTAAGGGACTACCATAAGGAACAGGGGGGTCAACCTGTTCTCTGAAGCACCTGAATAAGGCAGGACAAGAAGCAACGGATGGAAACTCACCAAGGAGAGAAGCAACCTGGAATTAAGGAGAAACTTCCTAACAGTGAGGACAATTAACCCGTGGAACAGCTTGCCACCAGAAGTTATGGAAGCCCCATCACTGGAGGTTTTCAAGAAGAGACTGGACAGTCAGTTGTCTGGAATTGTATAGGGTCTCCTGCTTGAGCAGGGGGCTGGACTAGATGACCTCTAAGATCCCTTCCAACTCTTCCGTTATTCTGTTAAAGACCCTGTTCTTCGGAGTACGACCGAGTGCCCAACTCACCTCTCTCCACCAAGTTTGTTGAAGGCACAGGCCAAGGCCACCACCTGGGAGGTGGCTCTGCTGACCACGGGGACACACAGCATGGAGGTCACCTCAAAGCCCAGCATGTCGTTCAGTTGCTTGTGCTCTTCCTGGAACGAGAGAGGACAAAGGTCGGCGTGAACCCACCAGCTGAGGTTTCTCTCCTCTTCGTCAAGACGCCCTACGGAGAGAGCCTGCTTCATTTAGGGGGGCGAAGCAGCCGCGGAATCCCTAGTTCCCTTCCCAAAGGATCCTTTTAATGAAGAGGCAAACAAACGCTTTCCTGATGGGCACGGCAGGGGAAAGGACAGGCAGCCCTCGGCTGACAAACAGGAGGTAGGATGCGGGCAGTTTCCTCCCATGTTGCGACCTTTCTCGCCATAGCTGTTAAGCGAATCACCACCGTTGTTAAGTGAGTAACAAGGTGGATAAATGAATCTGGCTTCCCCGTGGACTTCGTTCATCAGAAGTTTGCAAAAGGGGATCACGTGATCCTGAGATGCTGCGACTTTCATAACTATGAGTCAGAATAACAGAATATTCTCAGTTTCTCTCTTTCTCTCTCTCTATGTATCATCCATCCAACATCTATCTATCTATCTATCTATCTATCTATCTATCTATCATCCATCCATCATCTATCTATCTATCTATCTATCTATCTATCTATCATCCATCCATCATCTATCTATGTATCTATGTATCTATGTATCTATGTATCTATGTATCTATGTATCTATGTATCTATGTATCTATGTATCTATCTATCTATCTATCTATCTATCTATCTATCATCCATCCATCCATCCATCCATCCATCCATCCATCCATCATCTATGTATGTATGTATGTATGTATGTATCTATCTATCTATCATCCATCCATCCATCATCCATCCATCCATCCCTCTATCATCTATCTATCTATCTATATCTATCTATCTATCTATCATCCATCATCTATCTATCTAGCTATCATCCATCCATCATCTATCTATGTATCTATCTATCTATCATCCATCCATCCATCATCCATCCATCCATCCCTCTATCATCTATCTATCTATCTATCTATCTATCTATCTATCTATCTATCTATCATCCATCCATCATCCATCCATCCATCCCTCTATCATCTATCTATCTATCATCCATCATCTATCTATCTATCATCCATCCATCATCTATGTATCTATCTATCTATCTATCTATCTATCTATCTATCTATCTATCTATCTATCATCCATCCATCATCCATCCATCCATCCCTCTATCATCTATCTATCTATCTATCTATCTTCCATCCATCCATCATCTATCTATCTATATCTATCTATCTATCATCCATCATCTATCTATCTATCATCCATCCATCATCTATGTATCTATCTATCTATCTATCTATCTATCTATCTATCTATCATCCATCCATCATCCATCCATCCATCCCTCTATCATCTATCTATCTATCTATCTATCTTCCATCCATCCATCATCTATCTATCTATATCTATCTATCTATCATCCATCATCTATCTATCTATCATCCATCCATCATCTATCTATGTATCTATCTATCTATCTATCTATCTATCTATCTATCTATCTATCTATCTATCACCCATCCATCCATCATCCATCCATCCATCCCTCTATCATCTATCTATCTATCTATCTATCTATCTATCTATCTATCTATCTATCATCTATCCATCATTTATCTATCTATCTATATCTATCTATCTATCATCCATCATCTATCTATCTATCATCCCTCCATCCCTCCATCCTTCTATCATCTATCTATCTATCTATCTATCTATCTATCTATCTATTTATCTATCTATCCATCTATCATCCATCCATCATCTATCTATCTATATCTATCTATCATCCATCATCTATCTATCATCCATCCATCATCTATCTATGTATCTATCTATCTATCTATCATCCATCCATCCATCATCCATCCATCCATCCCTCTATCATCTATCTGTCTGTCTGTCTGTCTGTCTGTCTGTCTGTCTGTCTGTCTGTCTATCTATCTATCTATCATCTATCCATCATCTATCTATCTATCTATATCTATCTATCTATCATCCATCATCTATCTATCTATCATCCCTCCATCCCTCCATCCCTCTATCATCCATCCATCTAGCTATCTAGCTATCTCTATCTAGCTATCTATCATCCATCCATCATATATCTAGCTGTCTATCTATGATCCATCCATCCATCTCTCTATCATCCATCCATCATCTATCTATCTATCTATCTATCTATCTATCTATCTATCTATCTATCTATCATCCGTCCATCCATCATCTACCCTGTCTCCCCCAAAATAAGACACTCCCTGATAATAAGCCCAATCAGGCTTTTGAGCGCATGGCAATAAAGCCAAGCGCTTATTTCAGGGTTCAAAAAAAATATAAGACTAATATAATATAAGACTAAATGAACTGTTGTAAGTTGAGGACCACCTGTATTATGACCCAAAGGGAGGAACCCAACCCTATGTTTCTGGTGGACCTACCAAGGTGATGTCTTGCAGGATAAGCGATTGCTTCACTTCCACAACTTTTCCCAAGTGTCCAACGGTTAACTGGGTGGAAAACAGAGAGTGGGAGAGAGAGGGAGGGAGGGAGAAAGAGAGAGTTGTGGGGAAGAGAGATCATGAGAACAACCAAAGACAGAGACTGGGGTGGAGGTAGGACTTCAGAGCTAGGAAACTGAGCTTTGGTGGAACATCTGAATGGCTGGAGATGACTCTTTCCCTTTGGTGGGACTTCCGGAGAAGACAATTCCCTTCCCAAGGTAGAGGTCAACCAAGGTTCTTGGGATCTATGAAAAGTGGTCTCTGCATTCATATGAGAAGGTCCATCCATCATCAACAAAAAATAGTCTTCGGAACGAAAGGTGTAAAATAAATGAAGGCCAGAACTGATTTGGGACTTGATTGGACCCCTGTCCTGATAACAGGGGTCATTTCTTGCCTGTCTTATGATTCCATGAGATGTAAGCTGCTCAAAATTGCTAGAGGAGATCACGGAGAACAGACCATAATCCAATAATAGCAATAGCATTTAGACTTATATACCACTTCAAGTGCTTTTGTGGTTTGCAGATTCAGCCTATTGCCCCCAGCAATCTGGATCCTCATTTGACCCACCTCAGAAGGACGGAAGGCTGAGTCAACCTTGAGCCTGGTGAGATTTGAACTGCCAAATTGCAGGCAGCCGGCAGTCAGCAGAAGTAGCCTGCAGTACTGCACTCTCACCACTGTGGCACTTTGGCTCATGCTGTAATGGAGAATATTTGTAGCTCAGGGTTGACCTGAGGGGTCCTTGGTGCTCCCTGAGCTTGTTTTCTTGCAGACGTTTCATGACCCAACTAGGGAACATCATCAGGGCTAGTGGCGGTGTTGCCTAGTTTGGGTCATGAAATGTCTTCAAAAAAAGCAAACAAGCTAGAGAGCACCAAGGACGCCTCACAAACCGTAATAAATGCAAATTGAGAAACAAATGTCGGCCTTCTCACATTTTGATTTTATGGGATTTCCAACGGGAGAATCTCAGCGTTGAGGTGCGTCAAGCAAAAAAGGCCACCTACATTGTGCCAGATGTTCTTCTCGCCTTCTTAATCCTGAGCGTTAAGTCACCGAGATTTCCCCAGATTTAATTAACTTTGGACTGACTGGTGGGATTCAGAATAATCTGTTGCTTCGTTTCTAACCAAAGCCAAATGTGCCCCAGTTCAGTAAAACGCTGGAGACAACACAACACAACACGCCTCCTTCATATCTGCGTCCTGACATCACGCACATCTACAAATTGGAGAGATGTTTATTTTATTTTATGGAGTTGTTTTAAGATGATTTAAGGTTCTCCTCGTTTGTAAATATGTGTGATGTTTGGTCAGTTTGGCCTAGTGGTTAAGGCACTGGGCTAAAAGTAGGAATTGGTGAGTTCTAGTTCAGCTGGGTGGCTTTGGGCCAATCACCAGGAGACAGTGAGTTCTAGTCCCGCCTTAGGTATGAAAGCCAGCTGGGTGACTTTGGGCCAATCACCAGGAGACGGTGAGTTCTAGTCCCACCTTAGGTATGAAAGCCAGCTGGGTGACTTTGGGCCAATCACCAGGAGACGGTGAGTTCTAGTCCCATCTTAGATATGAAAGCCAACTGGGTGATTTTGGGCCAATCACCAGGAGACGGTGAGTTCTAGTCCCACCTTAGGTATGAAAGTCAGCTGGGTGACTTTGGGCCAATCACCAGGAGACAGTGAGTTCTAGTCCCATCTTAGATATGAAAGCAACTGGGTGACTTTGGGCCAATCACCAGGAGACGGTGAGTTCTAGTCCCACCTTAGATATGAAAGCCAGCTGGGTGACTTTGGGCCAATCACCAGGAGATGGTGAGTTCTAGTCCCGCCTTAGGTACGAAAGCTAGCTGGGTGACTTTGGGCCAATCACCAGGAGACGGTGAGTTCTAGTCCTGCCTTATCCAGGAAAGCCAGCTGGCGACTAAACAGTAAACACACACGCACACGTTATGACACAAAAGAGGGCTTGTAATGTTACAGTCCCTCATTTCACTGTATATATAAATGGATTAAATTTTAAAAAATAAATAAAATGGGAGGCCACCACAAGGGAGGCCAAGTATTTCTCGAAGGAAGTGACTAGGAGAGAGAGAGCCCTTGAAAGCAGTTGAGCCCAACTGGGATCAACCTCTGGGCAGCGTCCGACCACATCTGTGTGAAGATGCCATGCAGAGCTGCCTTGCTGGGTATGTCAGCTGGAGGAGAACATCTACAGAACATCGAAGACTGAGAATGCTCCAAGATGATTGACCCAAAGTCTTCTCTGTCCCTGGACCCTCCAACCATTAAAGATCATGGAGGAATCATGAACCTTGGTCTTCCCCCAAAGAGAAATTCTCCCATTCTTTGCTCCATCAATCATGCCTGCCCACCTCCAACCTTCTCCATTCCATTCTTCTCCCTCATAGTTTCCTGTCCTTCCCTCCAAGATGGAGCAAACTCGGAAACCAAAACAGGCAACTCATGCTACTATCATGATAAGGTTTTAGTAACAAGAGTGTTGCAAGTCTGAATTTGCTTCCCTCTTTCCTTCTTTAATCTTCACGAGAAGTTGAGAAGGTCAGGTCTTAGATGCTTTCTCAAATTACACTTCTGCTTTGGACTCAGATTTCTTTTATCTGACTGTTGTCTTGGTTTCAGGTCTTCCTCCTGCTCCTCAAAGTTGTTCTTTCTACACATTACAGACCACTACAACCAGTCTGACATTGTCAAGAATATTGAGATACATGTGATTGGCTTTGGAGGCCCATCCGTAATGGTTTTCTTTTCATTATGAGGTCAACTTGGAGCTCTCTTAAGGCTGAAAACTCTTCTTCTAGTGTGTGTGTGTGTGTGTGTGTGTGTGTGTGTGTGTGTGTGTGAGACGCTACTTTAGACAGGATTAGCAATCACAACTTGAGCCTCACGAGGAGAGGGGTGGGTTTAACAACTTACTGGGAAGCTCATGTCCTCCTCCAAGACTTTATCTCCAACCACCTGCAAGAAAGAAGAAGAGGGCAACTGAGAAGTGGAGGAAGGAGAAGGAATCTGAAGGGAATGGCATCGAAACATGGAAGCTTCGGAGGAGTTTGTTCCCTATAAAGTCCATTGGGAGGAAGAGTGACAAAAATTTGGGCTGGGCAGAAAAAAACCCTGCTGAATTTTTCGTCTTTCATTTCCCATCCCATAAGAAGAGGGGTCTCCAAATGTGGCCACTTTAGGACTTGTGGACTTCAACTCCCAGAATTCCTCTACCAGCATAGCTCAAGGCAGTGAAGCACCCTCAATTCCCGGAGCCAAGCTGCTCTATCCATCCTTCCTTCCCTCCCTGTCTATCTACCTATCTCTCTTTCCTGTATGTCTGTCTCTCCATCTCTCTCTCTAGCTCTATCTATCCCTATGTCTCTATCATCTCTCTCTCATATGTCTGTCTTTCTCTCTATGAATGTCTATCTATTTCTAGATCTATCTATCTATCTATCTATCTATCTATCTATCTATCTATCTATCATCTCTCTCTCTCTTATCTATCTATCTATCTATCTATCTATCTATCTATCTATCTATCTATCATCTATCTTATCTATCTATTGTATCTATCTACCTATCTATCTCTTCTTTTTCTCTCTTCATCTCTCCTATCTATCTATCTATCTATCTATCTATCTATCTATCTCTCTCTTCATCTCTCTCTGTCTATCATCTATCTATCATCCATCTCTATCTATCCTATCTATCTATCTATCTATCTATCTATCTATCTATCTATCTATCTATCATCTTTCTCTTCATCTCTCTCTCTATCCTCTTTCTCTGTCTCTTCATCACTCTCTATCATCTATCTCTATCTATCTATCTATCTATCTATCTATCTATCTATCTATCTATCTATCTATCTTGTCTTTCTCTTCTATCATCTCTTACTCTCCCTTAGCTACCTTTCATCTCTTTCTCCAGTCTGTCTGTCTGTCTCTCTTTATCTCATCCAATTTATATAGCTGCCCATCTCACAAATATTCCAGGAAGTAAGATCAATAATTAGATAAAAAGCCTTTTCTGAACTGAGATTATTTCTTTGAGGGAGAGAGTGCTAAATTGATCACTCAAGGTCTTATTCCATTTTGATTTCTAGCTGCTAAGAGAGCCGTGCTAAATGAACAACAGAGACTTAAAAAACTGTTTACAATTGAAAAATGGTGTTCAAAGTAAGGACTGTGACTCTGGCTGAGAAAAAGAGCCAGAGATAGAATTCAAGTTTTAAACACACAGAGCCAAACTGCAAGTTTATTGATTCTGGAATGATGACAGATTTTAATTCTGTTTTTAATCTCTATTATTTTTTTTTACTCTTTCATACTATTGTATGTTTTTATGGTAAACTTCCCAGAGTCTCTTAAGTGACACAGACGGTGTAGAAATTTGGTCCATAAATAAGTAAATAAATATAGACATAAAATGTAACATATGTGTTTTCTGATCATTTCAAGTATTGCAAAGTATTTCAAGTATTGCAGTCTTGTTAAATGATTTTTTAAAAAATTATATTGTATTGTACTGTAATATACCATTATACTTTATATTATATTATATTATTTAAATTCAGGTCACAACCTTTGCAATCCTTTACACTGTTCTGAGCCAAAAAAGGTGTAACAAACAAAAATTTTCTGAATATATTGAGGATTGCAAATTTGTAATGTTACAATGAAATAAAAAAATTAAATTAAATTAAATTAAAGTCACAACCTCTGCAATCCCTTACACCATTCTGAGCCAAAGAAGTTGCAACAAAGAAGTTTTCTGAATTTTTCTGTAAATTTGTAAAGTTACAATGAAATGAAATCAAATGAAAAATTGTAATTGAATTATTGAATTCAATTTACAACCTTTACAATTCCTGATACCATCCTTAGCCAGCAAAGTTGGGCAAAAAACCCCAAAGGGCAGATTCACGTTGAATAGCCAATGGGGTTCGGGATCTCCTTCGAAGGTGTCGTACAAGGAAGTGATAGCGAAGACTTTGTCCAAAGGGATCTCACCCACCTGACAGAAGAGCTGATTGTTGTCCTCTGAGACCAAGAGAAGACAGCAACATTGAGACTGGGTCTCCTGCTTCAGCTGGAGGAGGAGGAGAAGAAGAAGAAGAAACATGGAGAGTCTTGGACAAGACCAGCATAGCGTGGAGATGAACAGAGATGATCAAAGGGTCTCGAGATTGAAACATAGGATGAACGGTTGAGGGAACTGGGAATATCTACTTTAATGAAGAGAAGGACTAGGAGTGACATAATAGCAGTCTTCCAATACTTGAGGGACTGTCATAGAGGAGGTTGACTTATTCTTCAACGCACAAACAGTGTGAGAGAGTTGGAAGGAAGCTTGGAGATCTTCTAGTCCAACCCCTCGTTCAAGCAGGAGATCCTACACCATTTCAGACAAATGGTTGTCCAACCTCTTCTTGAAATCCTCCAGTGATGGACCACCCACAACTTCTGGAGGCAAGTCGTTCCACTGATTAATTGCTCTCACTGGCAGGAGATTTCTGCTTAGTTCTAGGTTGCTTCTCTCCTTGATGAGTTTCCATCCCTTGCTTCTTGTCCTGCCTTCGGGTGCTTTGGAGAAATGGGTGGAAGATCATTAAAGAGAGGCGCAGTCTAGAACTAAGGAGAAATTTCCTGACAGTGAGAACATTTAACCAGTGGAATGACTTGCCTTCAGAAATTGTGGATGCTCCATCACTGGAGGTTTTCAAGAAGAGACTGGGCAACCCCTTAACCGGTATGGTAGTCCCCAAAGGTGCTTTTTCAGGAGGCAACAGGAATTCCTTGTTTTTTCTTTGAAGACGAGAAAAATGAGAAGCGAAACGTCTTCAAAAGAAAAAAACCCAGAAAGTCCAATTGCCTCCTTGACCTGAATGATGGAGAATCTCCGTAGACGTTTGACCAATATGGTAGTTTCCTGCACTGAGCAGAAGGCTGGACTACAAGACCTCCAAGGTCCCTTCCGGGCCTAAGGTTCTACGTTCTATACACTTATTATTCCTCTCTGTGTGGAGCAGGGGTGGGTTCTACTTACCTTTACTACCGGTTTGTAATGGGATCGCTCTCACGCAGATCGCTTCTCATGTCGTCAGGATCAGTGGGCGGAGCCTCCCGTCAGTTTTACTACCGGTTCTATAGAACCGGTCCGAATCGGGGGCAACCCGGTAGTACAGTGGTTTAATGCACCCTGTAATTAACACAGCTGCCTGCAATTTCTGCAAGTTCGAATCTCTCCAAGGCTCAAGGTCGACTCAGCCTTCCATCCTTTCTAAGGTAGGTAAATTGAGGACCCAGATTGTGGGGGCAATAAGCTGACTTTGTATAAATATACAAAAGGATGAAGGCTATTGCTTAACGCATTGTAAGCTGCCCTGAGTCTCCGGAGAAGGACGACATATAAATCAAATTAAAAAAAAAACAAAACAAAAAAAAAAAACCACCACTGGTATGGAGGTCAAACTTTATCTAGAAATCAAACTAAGCTAAGATTTTTCAACCTCGGCCACTTTAAGGTGAGTGGATTTCAACGCCCAGAATTCCCCGGCAGTGGGATAGGTCCGGCCCCATTTTTTAAAGGAAGGATCAAACAGAAAACCCGTTATGGCTCCATCCGGGGCTGATCAACACACAGAAAATGCTAATTACTCACGTAATTAATGACTTTGAGCTGGAGGGAGGCTGCATCCAGATCGTACAGCTCCCCTGAAAGGCAACAGATGCAGATTTTACGGGTTGAGTGATTGGAATGACAAAGTTGGCACGCTCGACACACAACACCGGGTGGCACACATCGCCCATAAACAGTGGCACGGCGATGTAAAACAAGAAGTGAAATGTTCAGCCATGCCCACATATAATAAAAACGAGACAGGTTCCTTATATACGACAGACTGAATTACACAATGCAGCAAATACGGATACAGGTGGCCCCTGACTTATGACCACAATTCAGCCCCCATTTTCTGTTTTTAAGGGAGCACTGCCTCGTTTTACGACCTTTCTTCCCCCCTGTCGTTAAGCGAATCCCTGCAGTTCTTAAGCCAGGAACACGGTCGTTAAGCGAAACCGGCTTCCCCGTTGACGTCACTTGTCAGAAGGTCACAAAAGCGGATCACGTGACCCCGGGACACTGCGACGGTCGTAAATACGAGTCAGTTTCCAAGCGTCCGAATTTTAATCATGTGACCGCAGGGGATGCTGCAACGGTCATAAGTGTGGAAAACGGTCATCAGTCCCTTTATTCAATGCCGTTATAACTTTGAGTGGCCACTAATCGAATGGTTGTAAGCAGTGCTGGGATTCAGCTGGTTTGGGCCGGTTCGGGCCGGTTCGGGCGAATTGGTTGTTAAATTGTTGCTGGCCTGCTCCTTTCAGGAGTCCCCACGCACTCCATTTTGGCTCCCAGGTAAGTGCAGGGAGGCCTCCTATGCCCAAAACGGGGCACGGGAGGGGGTGTCCCCCTGCGGCCCATTTTTGCTCCCAGTGGGGTGCAGGAGTGCTGCCTGTCACACACCCTGGCCACGCCCATCCAGCCAGTCATTAGTGCAGAGAACCGGTTGTGAAATCATTTGAATCCCACCACTGGTTGTAAGTCGAGGACTTCCTGTTTAATAACCGGCAAAGTTTGCTTCGTTCCTTTAATCAGGGCTGGGGAACTACGGCCCCTTTGTGGCCTGCGGACTTCAACTCCCAGAATTCCTGAGCCAATTGAGGACCACCTGCATACAAAGTTGGTTAATGATGGTCCCTCCTTCCCCTTCAACCTCTTGGCCGGCTGTCTGTCCGTCCTTACCGCACAACTGCAGGATCTTGCTGTCCAGCTCGCTGTAGCTGCTCCTGGGGGGCTCCACAGGTTTGGCCTGGCAAGACTGCAATTTCCGAAGGCTTTGGAGACGCTTGTAGGACACCAGGATCTGGAAAAAAAAAACCACGTTTACAAATGAAGAAGTCATAAAACAACCCGGTCTAGCTGAAAGAGGGCTAAATAACTCATTGGGACACGAGGAAGCCCTCTTGGCTACATTCACACAATGCTGGGTACCTAATTCAAATTTATTTAAAAGCCAAATTTATTTAATGTTTTTAAATTAATTTGAAATTGATGTTGATTCTGTTTTAAATAGGCTGTACACCGCCCTGAGTCTTTGGGAGAAGGGCGGTATAGAAATAAAATTATTATTATTATTATTATTATTATTATTATTATTATTATTATTATTATTATTATTATTATTATTTCACCACCTTGCCTCGGTTTCCACAAGGGTGCATTTGCCTGGGAACTCCAACCTAGATCCAGAATCAGAATAGAGCTGGAAGAGACCTTGGAGGTCTTCTACTCAAGAAGGAAACCCGATGCAATTTCAGACAGGTGGTTGTCCAATCTCATCTTGAAAACCTCCAGTGATGAAACACCCACAACTTCCAGTGGCCAGCTGTTCCACTGGCTAATTTTCCTCACTATTAGGAAGTTTCTCCTTAATTCCAGGTTGCTTCTCTCCTTGCTTAGTTTCCATCCATTGTTTCTTGCCCTGCCTTCAGTTCAGGTGCTTTGGAAAATAAGTGGACCCCCTCCCCTCTTCTTTGGGGCAGCCCCTCAAATATTGGAAAACAGCTATCACGTCACCCCTAGTCCTCCTTTTCTCTAGACTGGCCAAGCCCAAAACCTGCAACTGTTCTTCCTTTTTTTTTTTTTTTCTCCAGGCCTTTAATCATCTTAGTTGCTCTTCTTTGCACTTTTTTTTTCTCCAAAGTCTCAAAATCTTTTTTGTAATGTGGGGACCAAAACGGGATGCAGGATTTCCAGGTGTGGCCTTGTTAAGGCTTTATAAAGCGGTACTAACACTTCACGTGGTTTTGATTCCATGCCTGTATCTCAACTCCAGTGTTTTACCAATCCTGGTTTAAGCATTCTGTGTAAATATTTAGAACATTTAGAATAACGGAGTTCGAAGGGACCTGGGAGGTCTTCTAGTCCAACCCCCTGCTTAGGCGGGAAACCCTACACCACTTCAGACAAACGGTTACCCAACCTCTTCTTAAAATCTTCCAGTGTTGGAGCATTCACATGGACAAAAATACAACTCGCGTGGACACTTGATGGGTACAGAAGCAAGCTAACTCAAAAGTTAGAACTGATTAAATTACAGGTAGCCCTCGATTTATGATCGCCACCGAGCCCCAAATATCTGTTGTTAAGGCAGGACAGTTGTGAAGTGAGTTTTGCCTCACTTTTACGACCTTCCTTGCCACAGTTGTTAAGTGAATCACTGCAGTTGTTAAGTGAATCACTGCAGTTGTTAAGTGAATCTGGCTTCCTCACCGAATTTGCTCGTCAGAAGGTCTCAAATCACGTGATATATATGAGTATGAGTCAGTTGCCAGTTAATAATTCCCTTGCTTGGCGATGGAGTTTTGGCCTCAGCTGCGGTTGTGAGTCGAGATTTACCTGTAATTTATTTATTTTTTTTGTGATGCCAGGACGCAGAAGGAAAGGGGAGAGATTCCAGCCCCCACATTCTCCAAGGATTTTATGAACGGTGGGTTTACTTACATGCTTCTCTAAAGCCCGAAGGTTTTGCTCATCCGAGTCCGAAAGTTGCCCGCAGTAGACCTGGGGAAATTAAAGTAAAGAAATCAAAAGAGGAATGGACACATTGTGAGCATGTGCAGAGGGCCAGGTGGAAATTAACAAAACGACATTGCAAAGGGCGGGAAATGGGGGCCAAAAAGACTCAAAGCACTACAAAGCCCATTACACTGTAATCAGAACAGGGGTCTCCAGCCTTGGCCACTTTAAGACTTGTGGACTTCAACTCCCAGAATTCCTCAGAATTCCCCAGAATTCTGGGAGTTGAAGCCCACAAGTGTCATAAAGTGGAGACCCCCGTTCTGGAGAATGTTCTTAAATAAGCTGAAGAAGCTGGCAAACCTGGTTTAGATCCTTGTCTAAGATTCTAAAGCACTGTTTCCCAATCTTGGCCACTTCGAAGAGGGGTGGGCTTCAACTCCCAGAATCCCCCCAGCTTGCGATGCCGGGTGAGGAATTCTGGGAGTTGGAGTCCACCCGTGGTCAAGGTTGAGATCCGCAGGTGGAATTTGGCACCTTGGGATGCCAAAATTCTGGAAGTTGAAGTCCATAAATCTTAAAGTAGCCAAGGGTGGTGTTATGGCCCATCAGAGGCCTGTGCAGCTAGTAGCTGATTCCGACAGCGAGGAGGCTGGTGTGGTGCTGCGCCAGCAGCCTGTGCAGCTGGCGCTCGAGTCAGACAATGAGGAGGCTGGAGAAGATGTGACGCCAGAGGCGGGGACTCAGCCAGGGCCTTCAGAGCCTCCAGAAGCTCCCATAAGTGAAGACGACGAAGAGGAGGAACCTTTTCTCAATGCATGGGCGTGCAGAGCTGCCAAAAGGCAGGAGTGGCTCCTCAGGAGGAGGTCTCCTCGAGAGTAAGGCTTGGGGCTAATTGGCCACTCCCCTAGACTATTTAAGGAAGGACAACGACTGATGCAATTTGCAGGGAACAACTTCGTTCACATTCTTTCGTGTCTTGATTCCAGACATGTTTGATTTGGCTCTTGTTTCTCTCTTGTCAGTTTTCCTGCAAATTGCTTCTGGGCATTCGGCCAACCACAGTCAGATTACGGTTATCTGAAAGACTGTGCCTCAGAATTGAGTTATTATTCTTTGGATTCTTGTCGGCTGTTAATGAAGTTAAATTAACAGCCTTTGTTCAGAAAAGATTGATTTAAACTGTACTTGTGTTTGAACAACTACCAAGGAAGCTCATTAGCAGTCCTTAATTAGTAAACTAAGGTTTGCACGGACTTTGTGTGTGCTGCATTCTTTGGGGTCCGTAGCTGGGGCAGAACAGCTGGAGACCCGTGTCCTAGACCAAGACCGGTTCTCAACCTTGGCACTTTAAGATGGCTGGACTTCAACTCCCAGAATTCCCTAGCTGGAGTTGCTGTTACTGAGATGGGCCACAGATAAAGATAAGGAATTAAAACCAATAAAGATCAAACAAAAAAGACAGGACAGGAATTTTTGAATTAATAAATTTAAATGGTTCTGTTTTACTTTTCTTTGAATCCATTTCATTCATATTTTAGTTAATAGACATACCAAAAAAAAACCTTAGTGCAACAGGAGCACTAGTTTAATTTATTAATTAAATTAAATTGAATTGAATTGTTTTTTTTTATTTTAGTGTATTAATTACGTAAAATTGGAAGTGTCTTGGCGACGTTTCGACAAAGTCTCATTCGTCATCTTCAGGCTGGTGTTTTTGAATTCGTGCTTCTAGGAGCAATGTGTGATCGCAGATATATATATATATATATATTTGTTTTCTCAGGTTTTCGCGGGTGTTTGTATGTAGGTCAGAGCAATCAGAGCACAGCCAAGCCCCTAACCAATCAGAACACACCTCCACCCAATCAGAACACAGCCAAGTTCCCACCCAATCAGCTCACACCCCCACTAGCAGTTAAAAGGAAGAGACAGCTGCGATCTCACATTGCTCCTGGAAGCACGAAGTCGAGAACACCAGCCTGAAGATGACGAATGAGACTTCGTCGAAACGTTGCCAAGACACTTCCAATTTTACGTGGGAGAAGACCCGAATAACCAAACACCTACATATATATATATATATATATATATATATATATATATATATATATATATTCGCAGAAACAAATATATATATATATATATTTGTTTCTGCGAACACATATATATATATATATTTGTTTTCTTTTCTTTTCGTAGGTCTTTATGTGTATTTCTCTTCTCTAGCCAGGTTCTTCCTACGTAAACCAAGATTTTTCTGCAGCCCTAGTTCAGTGAAGTCATCCTCTAGGGCAGCCCCATGGAAGTCACATTGCAGTAGTCTAGAGCCAAAGTGGGCAAGATTTCCATGGTCAGGAGGGGTGTGATATTTACTTTTTATTTAGTTTGTTTATGCATCAGACTTCTTAACTGCCCCTCTGTTGCTCATAGACAGCGATATTTCTTTCACCCCATTTGTTTTCCTGTGGACTCCCACGGCTGGGATGAGAATGTGGGTAGACAAGAAGGGATAAAACCAGTGGTAATAAGAGAGATATTCTGTTCCACCCCCACCCCAAAAAATCGATCTTTGTCCAAAAGCAAACAAACAGCTGGAGCAAAAGATTTAAGAAGCAAAACTCAAAGATAACCAGAAACCCTGAGGTGGATGATATTCTGACTGTGATCCATCCATCAATAAGCATCAATAATTCAAGAAAGAAGCAATCCATTGAAGCTCTGGAGGGCCTTAAGAAACGTGGTTAAAAATGGATCTCGGCTGTCTCCATCCAGCCTTTTCTTCCCCGTAAAACCACGGAAGATAAAACAGAAAAAAATTGACGTGGAAACAAACCAAGGATTTCTTCTGTGTTTCGTATGCCCGTTTTTTCCCCTTCCTGGTATCCTCCAGAGCTCTCTTCGGATGTAATCCATGCTCTAACAGGGGGTTCTCAATTTACGATCCTAATGGAGCCTGTCCATCATGGTCTTAAATCGGGACGGTCGTAAAACTGACCTGATTTTTTTTCCCACCTTTTTTTGGTGAATGTGCCAAGGTCGTGAAGTGAACCAAGGCTCACTGTAGCATCTGGTTTTGCAGAAAACTGAAAGTTATTATCTGTATTTTCATTGTGATTTTGGAGGTCTTCTAGTCCAGCCCCCTGTTTAAGCAGGAGACTCTGCCCTATACCATTTCAGACAAGTGACTGTCCAGTCTCTTCTTGTGGAGTTGGGATCATAGAAACACCCAGGAGCATAGAAGAGTTCAGAGGCAGATGCATGAATAAATGTCTTAAACATATTTATTCATATGATAAATCATATTAACTATGTACAACAGAGATCAAGTCTCATGAGGAACAAACATGAAAAGAGGTCGATGGATCGAAACCATCCTCTGCTACCATTCTGTGGAATTGGGATCGTAGAAACACCCAGGAGCATAGAAGAGTTCAGAGGCAGATGCATGAATAAATGTCTTAAACGTATTTATTCATATGATAAATCATATTAACTATGTACAACAGAGATCAAGTCTCATGAGGAACAAACATGAAAAGAGGTCGATGGATCAAAACCATCCTCTGCTACCATTCTGTGGAATTGGGATCGTAGAAACACCCAGGAGCATAGAAGAGTTCAGAGGCAGATGCATGAATAAATGTCTTAAACATATTTATTCATATGATAAATCATATTAACTATGTACAACAGAGATCAAGTCTCATGAGGAACAAACATGAAAAGAGGTCGATGGATCGAAACCATCCTCTGCTACCATTCTGTGGAATTGGGATCGTAGAAACACCCAGGAGCATAGAAGAGTTCAGAGGCAGATGCATGAATAAATGTCTTAAACGTATTTATTCATATGATAAATCATATTAACTATGTACAACAGAGATCAAGTCTCATGAGGAACAAACATGAAAAGAGGTCGATGGATCGAAACCATCCTCTGCTACCATTCTGTGGAATTGGGATCGTAGAAACACCCAGGAGCATAGAAGAGTTCAGAGGCAGATGCATGAATAAATGTCTTAAACATATTTATTCATATGATAAATCATATTAACTATGTACAACAGAGATCAAGTCTCATGAGGAACAAACATGAAAAGAGGTCGATGGATCGAAACCATCCTCTGCTACCATTCTGTGGAATTGGGATCGTAGAAACACCCAGGAGCATGGAAGAGTTCAGAGGCAGATGCATAAATAAATGTCTTAAATGTATTTATTTATATGATAAATCATATTAACTATGTACAACAGAGATCAAGTCTTATGAGGAACAAACATGAAAAGAGAGAGATGGAGAGAGCAAGGTGGAAAAGGTTGGAGGGGGTTTTATACTCAGGGTAAGCCCCTCCTTTCCACATAGGGGTGGAGACACTCTCTGCCTCCACTGGTGTTTATATGACACATGTGCCAATGGCTTGCAAATACTTGACACTTCTTAAAAACCAGCAGTAATCCCATGATTTCTGGTGGCAAGCTGTTCCACTGGTTAATTGTTCTCGCTGTTAGGAAGTTTCTCCTTAATTCCAGGTTGCTTCTCTCCTTTATTAGTTTCCATCCGTTGTTCCTTGTCCTGCCCTCTGGTGCTTTGGAAAAAAAGTTGACCTCCTCCTCTTTATGGCAGCCCCTCAAATACTGGAGCACTGCTATCATGTCTCCCCTGATCCTTCTTCTCTTTAGACTAGCCAAACCCAAATCCTGCTGCCGTTTTTCCTATGTTTTAGTCTCCAGGCCTTTGATCATCGCAGTGTCAAGTTTCGATGCTATCTCAAAATAAATGAACTTCCAAACTGCCGATCTTTAAGGAAATTTTCTCTTTATTTGAGCACAGCAATCTTATCATGACTCTTCACAGTCAGTACTGACCTTTGCCCCCCAATCCCTCCCTTTCCGATCCCCAATTCTCTGCTTCTCATTGGCTATCTTCCAAGTCACTCTCCTGATTCCTTCTTCGTCAGATCACAGGAATGTCTCCCCCCTCCCCATCCCCGAGGAGACCGAATCTTCAAAGGGATTTAGCAGGCAAAAGTTCAGGCTTCTCCTCCCTTTTCTATGTCAGTGCTGAGACGCTGACACTCAGTTGCTCTTCTTCTCTGAGCTTTCTCCACAGAGAAAGACTTTCTCCAAAAAGTCTCAACATCTTTTTTGTAGCGTGGTGATCAAAATTGGTTGCAGTATTCCAGGTGTGGTCTCTCTTAATTAGGGTTTTACAAAGCGGCACTAATTTCCGTTATGTGATTGCAAGGAGCAATCGTTGCAACTTCGAATCCGGGTTGTAAGTACTCTTTCCAAGTAGACGTCCATTGTAACTTAAGTGGCAGGTCGTAAATCAAGGACTGCCTGTGTTGGGCCGCTAACTGACACCCTGGCCTAGCTGCAGAGTTATTGCTAGAGGGAGAGGCAATGGCCAGGGTGGGCAGCTATGGTGACTTTACAACCTGTGGACTTCAACTCCCAGAATTCCTGAGCCAGCCATGCTGGCTGGCTCAGGAATTCTGGGAGTTGAAGTCCACAGGTTGTAAAGTCACCATAGCTGCTCACCTCTGGGCAACACAGCAGGGCAGGACCTCATACCGTTTGTTGAAGCTTCTTCTCAGGGGAGTAAAGGTCAAAAAAGTCAAGATGGCAGCCAGAACACTTTAAAAAAAAAGGGAGCTGGGTGTTCTGTCCCCGTTCCACTCACGCACCCCCACAGACGGCCCGGAGTTAATAAGCCACACGACAAAATTCTTTGAAAATAAAGCTGGCAGCAACCCAGTGGCTAGCTGCCAATTCAGACTTTACTCACACAAAACAAAGATTAGACTGCAAGCATTCCGATAAAACAGGCAGAGTTTTCAACAATACAAGGATTAATCCAAATGCAGTCCGATAAAGCAGGCAAAGTCCAATAACGCAGAGATCATGGATTATTTCTAGCTTTTGCTCGTCACAAACTGAACCGGCCACCACACCCACATTTATACCTTGTGGGGTGTGGTCCAGTGACTCAGCTAATCTCTGGCATGCCTTCCCCTCTGCTGCACACGCTTCTCCCTGCGCCTCTGGCAAGGGTCCAGCCAGCACTTATCTCCTTTGTCGCTGTCCACCTGTGGCTGCGGGGATGTGCTTGGCTCTGAGCCTATCTCTTGGCCTTCGGTGTCCTCCGGAGGCATTGCCAGAGAGGAGGGTCCTGGAGAGGGAGGCCTTGCCAACTCCTCTCCCTCACTCTCAGAGTCTGCATCTGTCGATAGCCCAGGCTCAGGCAACGGAGCCACAACACTGGGTTTTGATTGCCAAGTGGCTTGTGAGCTGCCATCTTGACCTTTTCTGCCCTCCCCTCCCTAAGGACACCTTTATGACGATGACATTACGTGTCACAAACTCTGTTTTCCGGGGACTTTCCCCCCACCCACCCCCAGATACTCACTAGGATAACACAGACCACGGCCCCCGAACTCTTGTCCACCAAAGGATTGATTAACACTGCAAAAAAAAAAGGAGAAAAAAAGGAGGAAGAATTAAATAATTAAATTAATTAATTAGCCCAAAGGGAGAAACTGACGTTATTCAATCCTAGGCAACTAACGCCGTCAACTTACGTCATAGTTCCTGATTTATGACCGTGATTGGGGATCAGAAGTTCCGTTGTTAAACGAGGTAACTGTTAAGCGAGTCAGGCCCAATTTGACAAACTCTTTTGTTGTTAAGTGAATCCGTCAATTCCTTACCTTGCTTGCCGGCGGCTAAGGGGGCAGCCAAGCCGGCCACCGGCTTGCCCTGCAGCTCGGCCAATGGCAGCCCGTTGCAGGCCACCCTCTTCTGCTGAAGGACGGCATCTCTGGAAGGACGAAAAAAAGAGGGATTAATCAAAAACAGAAGCAAAAGCAGCAAATTTGGAATTTCAATCCCAATTCAAGTCCTCGATTCCCAACTGGGAAGAAGAGCCGAGGTGAATGGCTTAAAGGGGAACCATCCAAGAAGAGAAATTCCAGTTTGGTTCTGGGATAAGAGACCACCAGGAGATCCCATAGTAGAAGGGTAGCCTCAGAAGCTGGACAAAAATCCCAAAGGAAACTGCGCTTGTTGGGTCTTCACAAGCCAAGCACCAGCCAAGGTTTGATTGGCCTTCAGCCCTAAGTAGGAACGGCAGAGAGTCACGGCAGCAATTCCAGACACAATCTAGTCTAGTGGTTAAAGGCAACCAGCTAGAAACAAGCGATCTCTAAGTCCTGACTTAGGTAAGAAAGACTTTGAGTGAGTTCTAGTCCTGACTTAGGCATAAAAGTTGGCTGGGTGCCTTTGGGCCAGTCATTAGGAGACAGTGAGTTCTAGTCCCGCCTTAGGTATGAAAGCTGACTGGGTGACTTTAGGCCAATCACCAGGTGACAGTGAGTTCTAGTCCGGCCTTAAACATGAAAGCCAGCTGGGTGACTTTGGGCCAATCACCAGGTGATGGTGAATTCTAGTCCTGCCTTAGGCATGAAGTCCACCTGGTCTCTGTCACTTAGCCCAACCTACCATGACAAGGTTGTTGTGAGAAAAGGCCCACAAAGTATGGTATAAAAGTCAAGATGTGCCACAGAAGAAACACACCTGAAAAAAAGGTGAAGTTTCCATCCTACTTCGTGTCTGCCATCTTTATTTATTTATTGTTTATTTATTGGTCCGATTTATATGCCGCCCTTCTCCGGAGACTCAGGGTGGCTTACAATGCGTTAAGCAATAGCCTTCATTCTTTTGTATATACCTGCTTAGTAGGGCTTTCGGGCCCCCCTAAGCGTTGTTCTTTTTTATACAAAGTCAGCTTATTGCCCCCACAATCCGGGTCCTCATTTTACCTACCTCGGAAGGATGGAAGGCTGAGTCAACCTTGAGCCTGGTGAGATTTGAACTCACAGTAATTGCAGGCAGCTGGCAGCTAAATAATACTTTAACAGTACTTTAATCTGCTGCGCCATCAAGGCTCTTGACTTTTTAGACAACCCCCCCCCATCTCCAGCTGAAGAGGGAGACCAACGTCTCTCTCCGTCGTTCTCCAAACTGAGCTGGCCCTTTCTTTGCTTTCGAGCTGATGCCCTTCCCTTCCCGCCTCACCTGTGCCACCTGTCCGTAGATTCACCTGAAGCAGGTAAACAGTTTATCCCTTGATCTGAATTGGAACCGGTTTCCCTGAGATCACGACATCCGACTAGTCAAGCAAAGGATTACTGACGTTTCTTCCTTCCCTCTCATTCTGGAGGTTTCTCTTCTCCCCAAAGAATTCCCTAGACGTTCTTGAGAGCTTCTTGGTGTTGTGTTTGTGTGTTTGTGTGTGTATGCCTGGGTTGCTTTCATCCTGAGAGATGAAAAACACCATCTCAGGGAGGGTTTCTTTCTGCCTTTGGCCCCACACTCGAGCGGAGAACCGTTTCTCATTCGTTCTTATTCTGCTCGGCTGCCTTCACAGATGTGGGGAGATAAATTTGGCTCTGATAAGTGAATGAAAAATCACCGAAGCTGGACAGGGTTCAAGATCCAGGGAGAGAGAGGAGAGAGAAGAGAAAAGAAGAGAGGAGAGGAGAGAAGAGTTTCATAGAACATAGAATAATAGAGTTGGAAGGGACCTTGGAGGTCTTCTAGTCCAACCCCCCTCACTTGAGCAATATATGATGGTAAACCTGTGGCACGTGTGCCAGAGGTAGCACACAGCGCCCTCTCTGATTGCACACGAGCTGTTGCCCCAATTCAGCTCTGCCACGCATGGGCACGTGCCTCCCAGCTGGTCTTCGAGTCTCTGCTGTGCATGCATGAGGGGTGTGGGGTGTGGGGGGGCCACACGCACATGCATGGGGGTGGGGTGTTTGGGGGGCATGCACGCATGCATAAGGCGTGGGGTGTATGAGGAGGGGCCAACCATTGCATTTTGGGGGTTTGGGCATGCATTTGTGCATTCTCGCACGCATGCACACGCTTTGGGCACTCGATCTGGAGAAGGTTAGCCATCCCTGGTATATCCTATACCATTTCAGATAAATGGATGTCCAGTCTCTTTTTGAAAGCCTCCAAAACTTCTAAAGTTGCTCTATTCTGGAGGCAAGTCATTCCATCGGTTGATTGCTCTCGAAGTTAGGAATTTTCTCCTCTGTTCTAGGTTGCTACTCTCCTTGGTTAGTTTCCATCCTTTCTCATTTCTTTGAAAACAGTTTGACCCCTGGTCTTTGTGGCAGCCTCTCAAATATTGGAAGATGCTATCCTGTCTCTCCTGGTCCTTCTCTTCACTGGACTAGACATACCCAGTTCCTGCAACCGTTCTTCGTATGTTTTAGCCTCCAGCCCCCTAATCCTCTTTGTTGCTCTTCTCTGCACTCTTTCCAGGGTCTCCACATCTTTTTTGTAACATGGTGACCAAACCTGGATGTAGCATTCCAGGTGTGGCCTTACCAAGGTCTTATAAAGCGATACTAATACTTCACGTGTTTTTGATTCTATGTCTCGGTTTATGCAACCAAGGAATGTGTTAGCTTTTTTGGCTTCTGCCACACACGGCTGGCTCATGTTTAAGGGATCGTCCACTAGGACTCCAAGGTCCCTCTCTCAGTGACTGTTGTTGAGCCAGGTTTCGCCTAATCTGTACTTGTAGCTTTTGTTTTTCCTGCCCAGGTGTTAAAAACCTTGCATTTCTCCACATTAAATTTCATTTTGTTGGACGCGGCCCATTTTTCAAGTCTGTCAAGATCTTTTTGGATCCTGAGCTTGTCTTCTAGGGTGTTGTCTACTCCTGCCAGCTTCGTATTATCTGCAAATTGGAAAGGTCTAATTTCAAGACGCAAGTCTCCTTCTTCAGACTAGACCTGAAAAAGTCTTTAGGTCAGAAGAGACAAAGCTAAGTGAGATTTTGGGCAGTTTCTCCTCTTCAAATAGAGTCTCTCCTCACCTGTGGTGGGGATCATGATCTGCTCCTGCTTTTCCTTTCTCTTGGATGAATGGCTTGTCAAAAAAAACCTGTTGTTAAGATTTATGGCCAGAGTCCATTTGGCATTTTAGAGGTTTTTTTTATAATGAAGCATAAAACTTCTAATAAAATCCAGGCCATTTGCATTTTGGGGAGAAGAGTTTTACAGATGGAAATTCAGAATGGAAGAGGCCTTGGAGATTTTCCAGCCACAACCTTCTGCCTGGGCAGGAATCCACCGCTTTAGTAGGTCCAAAATACTGTTTAAACCCTCCATCAAAGGGCACCGTTATAAGAGAATATATGTAGTTCAGGGTTGAAGAGACTCCATAATCTCACAACACACGCACAGATTCAGCCAGAGTTTCAACTGGAAGCCCTGAGCATCCTAGACATAGCCAAATCCAAAATCCTAGGGAATTCCTGGAAACCTGGCAGTCAGATAAACCAACCATCAATAGGAACACAGAGATAAATCACATTTACACAGTATTCAAAAGAGACAATAAAAAAAGCTAAGGAGGAAATCAAAAGATCAGAACATATTCTCTCCCGCAGCCAACACCCAGATAAGCAGGGATTAAACCCAGACAAATAATCAAGCAGAAAACAATACTCTAATCAAGGCACTATCAAAGAAAAACAACAACAACAGACTCCCACCCACACTGGCATGGCAAACCACTTGTAACCAGAACTGGATGCAATATTCCAAGTGTGATTTTACTAAGGCATTATAAAATGGTACTAACACTTTACATGATCTTGATTCTATCCCTCTGTTAATGCAACCTAAGATTGGCCTTTTTGGCAGCTGCTGCACACGGCTGGCTCCTGTTTAAGTGGTTGTCCACTAGGACTCCAAGATCTCTCTTGCAATGGCTACTGTTGAGCCTGGTGTCACCTATTCTCTACAGATAGTCCTCGGCTTACAACAGTTTAGAATGGAATGGAATGGAATGGAATGGAATGGAATGGAATGGAATAGAATAGAATAGAATAGAATAGAATAGAATAGAATAGAATAGAATAGAATAGAATAGAATAGAATAACAGAGTTGGAAGGGACTTTGGAGGTCTTCTAGTCCAACCCCCTGCTTAGGCAGGAAACCCTACACCATTTCAGACAAATGGTTGTCCAATCTCTTCTTAAAAACTTCCACTGTTGGAGCATTCACAACTTCTGGAGGCAAGTAGTTCCACTGGTTAATAGTTCTCACTGTCAGGAAATTTCTCCTTAGTTCCAAGGTTGCTTCTCTCCTTGATGAGTTTCCATCCGTTGCTTCTTGTCCTTCCTTCAGATGCTTTGGAGAATAGCTTGACTCCCTCTTCTTTGGGGCAGCCCCTGAGATATTGGAAGACTGCTATCACGTCTCCCCTGGTCCTTCTTTTCATTAAACTAGACATACCTAGTTCCTGCAACCGTTCTTCATATGTTTTAAGCCTCCAGTCCCCTAATCATCTCTGTTGCTCTTCTCTGCACTCTTTCTAGAGTCTCAACATTTTTTTTACATCGTGGCGACCAAAACTGGATGCATTATTCCAAGTGTGGCCTTAAAAGGCCTTATGAAGTGGTATTAACACTTTACGTGATCTTGATTCTATCCCTCTGTTTCATTCCTCTGTTTCTATCCCTCAGTTCATTTAATGACCATTCAAAGTTGGTCAAACGGCACTGAAAAATGTGACTTATCACCATCGTTTCACAGTTATGATCTTTGCAGCATGATCAAAATTCAGTCGCTTGGCAACTGCTTCATATTTATGACCTCGGTGCCACGTGATTCCCTTTTGCAGCCTTCTGACGAGCATAGTCAACAGGGAAGGCAGATTCGCTTAACAACCGTGGCAGGAAAAGTCGTAAAACTGGACGAAACTCACTTAACGAACGTCTCACTGAACCACAGAAATTTTGGGCTCAATTGCGGTCGTAAGTGGAGGACTACTTGTACTGTGGATTTGATTTTTCTTGCCTAGTTAGTAGAACTTTACCTTTCTCATGATTGTACTTCACTTTGTACTTCAAATCTGTCGAGATCCTTCTGGATCTTCAGTCAATCTCCAGATACGCCAATTCAAGGAAGAGGCCAGCCAATTAATGAAGTAGGACAGAGTAACCACGAGAAATGGGGAATGAAAGAATGAAAATGACCCTCCTCCCATCCAGTAGACAGTAAAAGATGAAAAAAAAAAAACCTGAAGCCCACTAGGAATAAGATTAAAGATGTTTAATATAAATATGAATCGGGAAACTTCTTATATCCATTTGGGATGAGAAGGCACCGGGCATCTGTTAAGCAGAGATAAGAAATTGCAGAGAAACTAAAGGGATTATTTGAATTAATCTACACATTTGGCAACAGATTTGCAGGAGATTTTTTTCCTACCAGGGAATTGAATTGATCTGATTGAATTTGACTGAAGTTGATTGAACTGAAAGAATTGGGCAACTGGAAGCATCAACAGATGAAACACGATAGAAAATTAAAAATAAACAAATCCTCCTATCCACCCAAGATTCTTTCACAGTTAAAGTAAGGAATCTAATCTAATCTAATCTAATCTAATCTAATCTAATCTAATCTAATCTAATCTAATCATCATCTCTGTATGTAATTTCTCCCCAAAACCAGTGTTTAATCAGGGCTGAAAAATAGCCAGTGTAATTCTAATTTTTATAAAAGGATTGCAAGGATACAGGACATTTTCCCCATCTTATTTTAACATCTTTCCTGGAAAAGCTAGTGGAATATATAATTAGAGTGAAATCTCATTGACCTTATGATTCTTGATGAACGTATCTTTTCTTTTATGTACACTGAGAGTGTGTGCACCAAAGACAAAATTCTTTGTGCGTCCAATCACATTTGGCCAATAAAGAATTCCATTCCATTCCATTCCATTCCATTCCATTCCATTCCATTCCATTCCATTCCATTCCATTCCTAATTCTACTCTACTCTACTCTACTCTACTCTACTCTACTCTACTCTACTCTACTCTACTCTACTCTACACTACACTACACTACACTACACTACACTACACTACACTCTACTCTACTCTACTCTACTCTACTCTACTCTACTCTACTCCTATTCTATTCTATTCTATTCTATTCTATTCTATTCTATTCTATTCTATTCTATTCTATTCTATTCTATTCTATTCTATGAATTTAGGACAATTTAGGAGTATGTCCTTGTAGCTTATTTTGGAGCTACAGTTTTGGAGAGATTATCTAAAGTAGGGATGTCCAACTTTGGCCACTTGAAGACTGGAGGACGTCAATCCCAGAACAGAGGAGGGGGGGGGGTCAAACTATTTTCCAAAGCACCTGAAGGCCGGACAAGGAACAACGGATGGAAATTAATCAAGGAGAGATTCAACCTGGAAATAAGGAGAAATTTCCTGACAGTGAGAACAATCAATCAACAGAACAGAAGTTGCCTTCGGAAGACCTTCATCCCTGGAGGCTTCCAAGAAGAGCCTGGACTGCCACCTGTCAGAAATGGTGTAGGATCTCCTGCTTGGGTGGGGGGTTGGACTACATGACCTCCAGGGTCCCTTCCAGCTCTATTCTGATTGATTGATTCAACCAAGAAGTAAGGAGGAATTTTCTGACCGTGAGAACTATCAACCCATGGAAGGGAAGTTGCCTTCGGAAGTTGTGGGAGCTTCATCCCTGGAAGCTTTCAAGAAGAGACTGGACTGCCAACGGTCAGAAATGGTGTAGGGTCTCCTGCATGGGTGGGGAGGGGGTTTGGACTAGATGACCTCCAAGGTCCCTTCCAACCCTGTTCATCTGTTACTCTGTTAAGTGACCAAGGTTGGACACCCTTGGCTTTAGACCATCCGTCTTACGCCTTCTCCAATTTTAATCTTCTCAAGTCCGGTGGACAGCGAGTGGCTTTGAAAAGAAGGAACAAGCTATCTTTGGGTCATCTCTGGCCAGATCTTTAATCATCCATCCAGCCTTTTGTCAAGGGTGAAGAAGCGGAGCCGAGATAAGAGATGAATCCGTTAGCTCTGGAGGTCATTAAGCAACAGCCTAACATTCCCGGGGATGATGGATGTCACTGTCCAAAATATCAATTCATTCATCAGCCTCTGAACGGAAAAGGCTGTGAAGGTTTTGCACCTCTCCAGACACAGATGCCGGAAGCTAAGATGACACATTAGGCACCGGATTAATTTGCAAATTGGAAAGATATTTCTTCCCGGCTGTCGACTGTCCTTCTAGTCCTTGTTTTATCAAACTGTCCAGGAAAAAAATTCAGACACCACCACCCTGCAATTTTTCCATCTCCACATCTGCTTGAGAGTCTGGCTCCCCAAGGTTGCTTGTTGGGCATCTTGGAAGATGGGTTAAAATATTTTTAGCCAATGATCTGGATTAAGGAAGCCTCAGGACAGGTCGTTCTCGATTTACAGCCATTCGTTTATTTATTTTATTTATTAGTTTGATTTATATGCCGCCCTTCTCCAGAGACTTACAATGCGGCTTACAATGCGTTAAGTAATAGCCGTCATACTTTTTGTATATACCTGCTTAGTAGGGCTTTTGCCCCCCCCCAAGCGGTGTTCTTTTTTTTATACAAAGTCAGCTTATTGCCCCCACAATCCGGGTTCTCATTTTACCTACCTTGGAAGGATGGAAGGCTGAGTCAACCTTGAGCCTGGTGAGAATTGAACTCGCAGTAATTGCAGGCAGCTGGCAGCTAAATACTACTTTAACAGTAGTTTAGTCCACTGCGCCACCAGGCTCTTTCTTTTAGTGACTGCTCGAAGATACAACGGGTTAGAAGAATAACTTGGGGTTCTAACATGAGCCGGGGTTGCGCAAGAATAAATAAAAATGAGAGCCAGACAGCTGGGAGGAACGAAAAAAAATATTTATTCCTAAAAGCAAAAATAGTTTTCCTTTAGGAGAAGCTGCAGAGAAATGGGGTACGGCAACTTAGTTAAGCAACAATGCTTAACGCATTGTAAGCCGCCCTGAGTCTTTGGAGAAGGGCGGCATATAAAAATAAATAAATAAATAAAAAATAAAAATAGAACATCTGCAAGGAATGCAATCCAGCAAAGAGAGCATCAAGGACTCTTCCTGCTCCTCCTCCTCTTCCCTCTCTCCTCAAACCCCCCTCCCTTCTAGCACTGATGATGTCACCTAGTTGGGTCATGAAACGTCTGCAAGAAAACCACCCAGCTCAGAGACCCCCAAGGACCCCCTAAATGTAATTTTTAAGGCTAGCAATTCAGAAGACGTATCTAACAGGAAATTGCCTATGAAACAAGGGTTTCCCAAGTTTGCTGTTCCTAAAAAAACCCATCCTGAGGTTCTCCTTCCAGAGGTTTTGAGGAGGCAAAGAAAAGGAGAAGGAGAAACCGAGTCCAGCTTCTGTCAACATATAAGCGCTGCTATAAGCCACGGCTGCCACTTGAAGGATGTTGCATGAAAGACGGAGCCATAAAATAAAATACAGCAAGAGATCAAAAGGTCTGCGTGAGTCAAGTTGGCAGAAAATATCCTGATTCACCCTGGCCTGAGCGATGCCTCATCATATTGTGCGGGGGCATTATTATTATCATGTCCTAGATGGGATTTAATTTTCCTTCCTTCCTACATCCAGGACACTCATCAGCAAAAAAAAATGATCTCTGAATCTCCCTGCTCCTCAGAACTAAGCACCCACCGTCACTGGTGACATTGAAGACATGGTGACGTGAAAAGCAACATAAAGACTCCGAATTGCAAAATTGTGGTGGAGAACACCGAGCAAGGTTCTTGCACACTTGCAGAGATGAGCTGGAAACCAAGAAGTCTCTTCCAAGAGGATCCCTTCTAAATTCTGCATTCTGCAGTCTGGATCCCAGTTTGGGGATCCATCAGGACAGGGGTGTCCAGTGGAGGATCGAAAAGTCAAGAGCGTGGAATCGTGCGGGGTCTTCGGGCGCTCTCTGAGCTTGGTTGTTGTCTTGAAGACCTTTCATGACCCAACTTGGTAACATCATCAGTGCTAGACAGGAGTGGGGTTTTATGGGGAGGAGGAGGAGGAGGACTGTGGGGTCCTTGGTGCACTCTGAACTTGGTTGCTTTCTTGAACATGCTTCATGACTCAACTAGATAATAACATCAGTGCTAGAAGAGAGTGGGGTTTGCAGGGAGAAAGAGGATAAGGAGGAGGAAGGAAAGAGGAGGGAATGAGAAAGAGAAGGAGAGGAGGAGAAGGAGGAGGACTGTGAAATCCTTAGATGCCCTCCGAACTTGCAGACATTTCATGACCCAATTAGGGAACATCATCAGTGTTGGTGGGGAATGGGGTTTGCTCTCCATTTATATTCTAGTGGTTTGCCCTGTCGGTGTTGGGTGGGAGTAATCTTGGGCTTTTTACTGTTAGCTTGTTGAGCAATTCCTTGATTGGTGTATTGTGCCTCAGGTGATCCTCCTGGACTCGCAGCTCCTGATGGAAAAGCAGGTGGCAGCCGTGGCCAGGAGGGCCTTTGCAAAGTTTCCCGGCATACTCCAGGTAGAGTTTACATCAAAGCCCGATGCATTGATGATCGCATTTGCAGAGTGCAAAACCTCCTTTGCTCCAAAAGCTGCCATCAGGAGGTGCTCAAGTACAGAGAGAGAGGAACGAATGAGAACCAATAACAGGAGAATATTTGTAGTTCAGGATTGAAATGGGGTTTTCTTGCAGAAGTTTCATGACCCAAATTATGTAACATCATCAGTGCTAGAAGGGAGGAGGAGGAGGAGGAGGAGGAGGAGGAGGAGGAGGAGGAGGAGGAGGAGGAGGAGGAGGAGGAGGAGGTGGAAAAGAACTATGCGTTCCGTGGTGCTCTCTGAGCTTGCTTGCTTTCTTGCAGAAGTTTCATGACCCAAACTAGGTTAACATCATCAGTCCTAGTATGATCAATGTATTTTTACGATGACTATGATCATGATTTATCGCTTATTGCTTGTATGTACACTGAGAGTTTATGCACCTATTCCAATCACACTTAGGCAATAAAGAATTAAGAGCCTGAGTGGTGTAGGAGGCTAATGCCTCCTATTAAGGCAGCATTTAACATCCAGCTGCCTGCAATTACTGCGAGTTCGAATCTCACCAGGCTCAAGGTCGACTCAGCCTTCCATCCTTTCTAAGGTGGGTAAATTGAGGACCCAGTTTGTGGGGCAATAAGCTGACTTTGTATAAATATACAAAAGTATGAAGGCTATTGCTTAACGCATTGTAAGTCACCCTGAGTCTCCGGAGAAGGGCGGCATATAAATCAAATTTTTTAAAAAAATTCTATTCTATATTCTGGTGCCTTGCCTGTCTGTGTGGATGGGGACGGTCTGAGAGATCCTTCGGTTGGGCTCTTTCCTGTTGGCTTCTTTGGCCGTTTCCTGAGTGGGGTGTTGTTTATTTGACTGTTGGTCTGATGTTAACCCTGGAGTTAATCTTTGCTGACCTGGGTACTTGTTGCTGGTGGAGAGCTGCTGGGGTTCCCATTTGGGCTGGTTGCGTAGTCTATACATGTCATTTATCTCTATGTGTCTATTGATGGCTACTTTGTCAAGAGGGCCAGGCTTCTAGAAATTCCCTGGCATTTTTTGGGCTTGGCTTGGTCTAGGATGGTCCCATTTTCCCAATTGAAACTATGGTTAAACCTGGCTATACGTTGTGAAATTAAAGAATTTTCAGCATGTCTTCTGACCGCTAGTTGAGGTTCGTGGATGCGCTATGAACAGGAACTGGCTTGCAGGGAAAATTCATGAATTTCCAGCCAAGGAAAGAACAGCGGAGCCAAAACTCAACAAGTGGACGATCACTTAAACGTGAGCCAGCCGTGTGGGGAAGCAGCCAAAAAGGCTAATAAAAATCCTAAACAGAGGCATAGAATCAAAATCACATGAAATATGAGTACCGCTTTATAAAGACTTAGTAAGGCCGCACCTGCATCTAGTTTTGGTCCCCACATTACAAAAAAGATGTTGAGACTTTGGAAAAAGTGCCAAGAAGAGCAACTAAGACAATTAAAGGCCTGGAGACTAAAACATAAGAAGAACGGCTGCAGGATTTGGGTTTGGCCAGTCTAGAGAAAACAAGGACTAGGAGGGACATGACAGCAGTATTCCAGTATTTGAGGGGTTGCCCCAAAGAAGAGTTGGGGTTCAACTT